>NC_090925.1:459069827-459159054 GCF_040938575.1 Ambystoma mexicanum | reverse complement strand
TTGAGTTGGGGGGGAACGCAAGGGGAGACACAGGGTATGAGAGGGGGGTGGGGGGCAACAGCAGGGAGACACGGGGCATGACTGGGGGGTGGAGGGCAACAGCAGGGAGACACAGGGCATGAGCGGGGGTGGGGGTAACAGGAGAGAGACACAGGGCATGAGCGGGTGTGCGGGCAACAGGAGGGAGACACGGGGCATAAGCAGGGTGTGTGGGGCAACAAGAGGGAGACACGGGGCATGAGCCGGGGTGGGGGTAACAGGAGAGAGAAACAGGGCATGAGCGCGGGAGAACAGGAGGGAGACACGGGGCAGGAGCAGGGGGTGGGGGGAACAGGGGAGACACGGGGCGTGAGCGGGGAGTGGGGGAACACGAGGGAGACACAGGGCATGAGAGGGGGGTGGGGGGAACAGGAGGGAGACACCGGGCATGAGCGGGGGTGGGGGGAACAGGGGAGACACTGGGCATGAACGGGGGTGGGGTAACAGGAGAGAGACACGGGGCATGAGGGGGGTGGGGGCTACAGCAGGGAGACATGGGGCACGAGCATGGGTGGGGGGCAACAGAAGGGAGACACGGGGCATGACCGGGAGGTGGGGGGCAACAGCAGGGAGACATGGGGCATGACCAGGGGGTGGGGGGCAAGAGGAGAGAGACACGGGGAATGAGCAGGGGGTGGGGGGCAACAGCAGGGAGACACGGGGCATGAGTGGGGGGTGGGGGCAACAGCAGGGAGACACAAGCATGAGTGGGGGGCAACAGCAGGGAGACACGGGGCATGTGCGGGGGGTGGGGGTAACAGGAGAGAGACACAGGGCATGAGCAGGGGGTGGGGGGCAACAGGAGGGAGACACAGGACATGAGCGAGGGTGGGGGGAACATAAGACATGGGCATGAGTGAGGGGTGGGAGGCAACAGCAGGGAGACACAGGGCATGAGCAGGGGGTGGGGGTCAACAGGAGGGAGACACAGGACATGAGCGAGGAGTGGGGGGAACATGAGGGAGACATGGGCATGAGTGAGGGGTGGGGGTAACAGGAGAGAGACACAGTGCATGAGCAGGGGGTGGGGCAACAGAAGGGAGACACAGGGAATGAGCCGGGGTGGGGGGAACACAAGGGAGACATGGGGCATGAGCGAGTGGTGGGGGGTAACAGGAAAGAGACACGGGGCATGAGAGGGGGTGCGGGGAACACAAGGGAGACACAGGGCATGAGCGGGGGTGGGGGGCAACAAGAGGGAGACATGGGGAAGGGATAACAGGAGCGAGACACAGGGCATGAGCGGGGGTGGGGGGCAACAGGAAGGAGACACGGGCCATGAGCGAGGGGTGGGGGGAACATGAGGGAGACATGGGCATGAGTGAGGGGTGGGGGGCAACAGCAGGGAGACACGGGGCATTAGCGGGGGTGGGAGGCAACAGCAGGGAGACACAAGCAGAAGTGGGGGCAACAGCAGGGAGACATGGGGCATGTGCGGGGGGTGGGGGTAACAGGAGAGAGACACAGGGCATGAGCAGGGGGTGGGGGGCAACAGGAGGGAGACACAGGGAATGAGAGGGGGGGTGGGGGGCAACAGCAGGGCGACACAGGAATGAGCCGGGGTGGGGGGAAGACAAGGGAGACATGAGGCATGACCAGGGGGTGGGGGCAACAGAAAGGAGACATGGGGCATGAGAGGGGGTGGGGGAACACGAGGGAGACACGGGGCATGAGCGGGGGTGGGGGGCAACAAGAGGGAGACATGGGGCAGGGATAACAGGAGAGAGACACGGGGCATGAGCTGGGGTGGGGGGCAACAGGAGGAGACACGGGCCATGAGTGGGGGTGCGGTGCAACAGCAGGGAGACACGGGGCATGAGCGGGGGGTGGGGGGCAACAGCAGGGAGACACGGGCATGAGTGGGGGGCAAAAGCAGGGAGACACGGGACATGAGCGGGGTGGGAGTAACATGAGAGAGACATGGGGCATGAGCGGGGGGTGGGGGGTAACAGGAGAGAGACACGTGGAATGAGCGGGGGGCAACAGGAGGGAGACATGGGGCATGAGCGGGGACTGGGGGCAATAGCAGGAGACACGGGCATGAGTGGGGGGTGGGGGGCAACAGCAGGGAGACACAGGGCATGAGCGGGGGTGGGGGTAACAGGAGAGAGACAGAGGGCATGAGCAGGGTGTGGGGGCAACAGGAGGGAGACACGGGGCATGAGCGGGGTGTGTGGGCAACAAGAGGGAGACACGGGGCATGAGCCAGGGGGGGTAACAGGAGAGAGAAACAGGGCATGAGCATGGGAGAACAGGAGGGATACACGGGGCATGAGCGGGGGTGGGGGAACACGAGGGAGACACAGGGCATGAGCGGGGGGTGGGGAACAGGAGGGAGACACCGGGCATTAGCAGGGGGTGGGGGGAACAGGGGAGACACTGGGCATGAGCGGGGGGTGGGGGTAACAGGAGAGAGACATGGGGCATGAGCGGGGGGTGAGGGCTACAGCAGGGAGACACTGGGCATGAGCAGGGGGTAGGGGGCAATAGGAGAAAGACACGGGGCATGAGCAGGGGGTGGGGGGCAACAGGAGAGAGACACGAGGCATGAGCAAGGGGTGGGGGGCAACAGCAGGAGACACGGGGCGTGACTGGGGCGTAGAGGGCAACATCAGGGAGACACAGGCATGAGCGGGTGGGGGTAACAGGAGAGAGACACACGGCATGAGCGGGGTGTGGGGGGCAACAGGAGGGAGACACGGGGCATGAGCGGGGGGTGTGGGGCAACAAGAGGAAGACACGGGGCATGAGCCGGGTGTGGGGGGTATCAGGAGAGAGACACAGGGCATGATTGGGGGAGAACAGGAGGGAGACACGGGGCATGAGCGGGGGTGGGGGGAACAGGGGAGACACGGGGCATGAGCGGGGGGTGGGGGGAACACGAGGGAGACACAGGGCATGAGCGGGGGGTGGGGGAACAGGAGGGAGACACCGGGCATGAGCAGGGGTGGGGGAACAGGGGAGACACTGGGCATGAGCGGGGGTGAGGGTAACAGGAGAGAGACACGGGGCATGAGCGGGGGGTGAGGGCTACAGCAGGGAGACACAGGGCATGAGCAGGGGGTAGGGGGCAATAGGAGAAAGACACGGGGCATGAGCAGGGATTGGGGGGCAACAGAAGGGAGACACGGGGCATGACCGGGAGGTGGGGGGCAACAGCAGGGAGACATGGGGCATGACCAGGGGGTGGGGGGCAACAGGAGAGATACACGGGGCATGAGCAGGGGGTGGGGGCAACAGCAGGGAGACACGGGGCATGAGCGGGGGAGGGGGTAACATGAGGGAGACACGGGACATGAGTGGGGGGTGGGGGGCAACAGCATGGAGACACGGGGCATGAGCGGGGGTGGGGGCAACAGCAGGGAGACACGGGGCATGAGCGATGGGTGGGGGCAACAGCAGGGAGACACGGGCATGAGTGGGGGGCAACAGCAGGGAGACACGGGCATGTGTGGGGGGTGGGGGTAACAGGAGAGAGACACAGGGCATGAGCAGGAGGTGGGGCAACAGGAGGGAGACACAAGGAATGAGTGGGGGGCAACAGCAGGGAGACACATGGAATGAGCGGGGTGGGGGGAACACAAGGGAGACATGGGGCATGAGCGAGGGGTGGGGGCAACAGCATGGAGACACAGGGCATGAGCGGAGGGTGGGGGGCAACAGCAGGGAGACACGGGGCTTGAGCGGGTGTGGGAGGGGAACAGGGGAGAGACGGGGCATGAGCGGGGTGTGGGGGGAACAGGGGAGACACGGGGCATGAGCGGGGGTGGGGGGAACACGAGGAGACACAGGGCATGAGCGGGGGGTGGGGGAACAGGAGGGAGACACCGGGCATGAGCAGGGGTGGGGGAACAGGTGAGAGACACGGGGCATGAGCGGGGGTGGGGGCTACAGCAGGGAGACACGGGGCATGAGCAGGGTGTAGGGGGCAATAGGAGAAAGACACGGGGCATGAGCAGGGGTTGGGGGGCAACAGAAGGGAGACCGGGGCATGACCAGGAGGTGGGGGCAACAGCAGGGGAGACATAGGGCATGACCATTGGGTGAGGAGCAACAGGAGAGAGACATGGGGCCATGAGCGGGGGGTGGGGAGCAACAGCAGGAGACACGGGGCATGAGCGGGGGAGGGGGGAACAAGAGGGAGACACGGGACAATGAGCGAGGGGTGGGGGGAACATGAGGGAGACACGGGCATGAGTGGGGGATGGGGGCATCAGCAGGGAGACACAGGAATGAGCCGGGGAGGGGGGAACACAAGGGAGACATGGGGCATGAGCGAGGGGTGGGGGGAAACAGGAAAGAGACACGTGGAATGAGCGGGGGCAACAGGAGGGAGACATTGGGCATGAGCGGAGGGTGAGGGGCAACAGCAGGGAGACACGGGGCATGAGCGGGGGTGGGGGGAACACAAGGGAGACATTGGGCATGAGCGGAGTGTGGGGGGCAACAGCAGGGAGACACGGGGCATGAGCGGGGGTGGGGGGAACACAAGGGAGACATGGGGCATCAGCTGGGGGTGGTGGGCAACAGCAGGCAGACACGGGGCATGACCGGGGGTGGGGGGACACAGCCGGGAGACACGGGGCATGAGTGGGGGGTGGGGGGAAACAGCAGGGAGACACGGGCATGAGAGGGGGGTGGGGGTAACAGAGAGAGACACGGGGCATGAGCGGGGGGTGGGGGGCAACAGCAGGAAGACACGGGGCATGACCAGGGGATGGGGGCAACAGAAAGGAGACACGGGGCATGAGAGGGGGTGGGGAGTAACTGGAGAGAGACACGGGGCATGAGAGGGGGGTGGGGGTAACAGGAGAGAGACACGGGGCATGACCGGGGGGTGGGGGCAACAGCAGGGAGATATGGGGCTTGACTGGGGGGTGGGGGGAAACAGGCGAGAGACACAGGGCATGAGAGGGGGTGGGGGGTAACAGGAGGGAGACATGGGGCATGAGCGGGGGGTGGGGGGCTACAGGAGAGAGACACGGGGCATGAGCAGGGGGTGAGGGGAACAAGAGGGAGACACGGAGCATGAGCGGGGTGGGGGGAACACGAGGGAGACATGGGGCATGAGCAGGGGGTGGGGGGCAACAAGAGGGAGACATGGGGCAGGGGATAACAGGAGAGAGACACGGGGCATGAGCGGGGGTGGGAGGCAACAGGAGGGAGACACGGGCCATGAGTGGGGCTGGGGTGCAACAGGAGGGAGACACGGGCATGAGTGTGGGGCAACAGCAGGGAGACACGGGGCATGAGCGGGGGGTGGGATTAACATGAGAGAGACACGGGGCATGCCCAGGGGTGGGGGGTAACAGGAGAGAGACACGTGGAATGAGCGGGGGCAACAGGAGGGAGACGTGGGACATGAGCAGGGGCTGGGGGGCAATAGCAGGGAGACACGGGCATGAGTGGGCGGTGGGGGGGAACACAAGGAGACACAGGGTATGAGAGGGGGGTGGGGGGTAAACAGGAGAGAGACACGGGGCATGAGCAGGGGGTGGGGGGCAACAGCAGAGAGATACAGGGCATGACTGGGGGGTGGAGGGCAACAGCAGGGAGACACAGGGCATGAGCGGGGGTGGGGGTAACAGGAGAGAGACACAGGGCATGAGCGGGGGTGTGGGGGCAACAGGAGGGAGACACGGGGCATGAGCAGGGGTGTGGTGCAACAAGAGGGAGACACAGGGCATGAGCCGGGGGTGGGGGTAACAGGAGAGAGAAACAGGGCATGAGTGAGGAGAACAGGAGGGAGACACGGGGCATGACCGGGGGGTGGGGGAGAACAGACATGGGGCATGAGCGGGGGGTGGGGGAACAGGAGGGAGACACCGGGCATGAGCGGGGGGAACAGGGGAGACACTGGGCATGAGCGGGGGGTGGGGGTAGCAGGAGAGAGACACGGGGCATGAGCGGGGGGTGGGGGCTACAGCAGGGAGACACGGGGCATGAGCAGGGGGTAGGGGCAATAGGAGAAAGACACGGGGCATGAGCAGGGGGTGGGTGGCAGCAGAAGGGAGACACGGGGCATGATCGGGAGGTGGGGGGCAACAGCAGTGAGACATGGGGCATGACCAGGGGGTGGGGGGCAACAGCAGGGAGACACGGGGCATGAGCGAGGGGTGGGGGGCAATAGCAGGGAGACACGGGCATGAGTGGGAGGCAACAGCAGGGAGACACGGGGCATGTGTGGGGGGTGGGGGTAACAGGAGAGAGACACGGGGCATGAGCAGGGGTGGGGGGCAACAGGAGGGAGACACAGGAAATGAGTGGGGGGGCAACCACAGGGAGAGACAGGGAATGAGTCGGGGTGGGGGGAACACAAGGGAGACACGGGGCATGAGCGGGGGGTGGGGGGCAACAGCAGGGAGAAACAGGGCATGAGCGGGCGGTGGGGGAAATGGCAGGGAGACACGGGGCATGAGCACGGGGTGGGGGGAAACAGCAGGGAGACACGGGGCATGAGAGGGGGGTGGGGGTAACAGAAGAGAGACAAGGGGCATGAGCGGGGGGTGGTGGGCAACAGCAGGGAGACACGGGGCATGACCAGGGGTGGGGAAACGGCAGGGAGACACGGGGCATGAGCGGGGGGTGGGGGGAAACAGCAGGGAGACACGGGGCATGAGAGGGGGGTGGGGGGTAACAGGAGAGAGACACGGGGCATGACCGGGGGGTTGGGGCAACAGCAGGGAGATATGGGGCATGACTGGGGGGTGGGGGGCAACAGGAGAGAGACACAGGGCATGAGAGGGGGGTGGGGGGTAACAGGAGAGAGACACGGGGCATGAGCGGGGGATGGGGGGCAACAGGAGAGAGACACGGGGCATGCGCGGGGGGTGGGGGAACAAGAGGGAGACACGGAGCATGAGCGGGGGTGGGGGGAACACGAGGGAGACATGGGGCATGAGCGGGGGTGGGGGCAACAAGAGGGAGACATGGGGCAGGGATAACAGGAGAGAGACACGGGGCATGAGCGAGGGTGGGGGGCAACAGGAGGGAGACACGGGCCATGAGTGGGGGTGGGGTGCAACAGCAGGAGACACAGGGCATGAGCAGGGGGTGGGGGGCAACAGCAGGGAGACACGGGCATGAGTGGGGGCAACAGCAGGGAGACACGGGGCATGAGCGGGGGGTGGGAGTAACATGAGAGAGACATGGGGCATGAGCAGGGGGTGGGGGCAATAGCAGGGAGACACGGGCATGAGTGGGGGGGAACGCAAGGGAGACACAGGGTATGAGAGGGGGTGGGGGGCAACAGCAGGGAGACATGGGGCATGACTGGGGGGTGGAGGGCAACAGCAGGAGACACAGGGCATGAGCGGGGGTGGGGGGTAACAGGAGAGACAAACAGGGCATGAGCGCGGGAGAACAGGAGGGAGACACGGGGCGAGAGCGGGGGGTGGGGGAACACGAGGGAGACAAAGGGCATGAGAGAGGGGTGGGGGAACAGGAGGGAGACACCGGGCATGAGCGGGGGGTGGGGGGGAACAGGGGAGACACTATACATGAGCGGGGGTGGGGGTAAAAGGAGAGAGACACGGGGCATGAGGGGGGTGGGGGCTACAGCAGGGAGACACGGGGCACGAGCAGGGGTGGGGGGCAACAGAAGGAGACACGAGGCATGACCGGAGGTGGGGGCAACAGCAGGGAGACATGGGGCATGACTAGGGGGTGGGGGGCAACAGGAGAGAGACACGGGGCATGAGCGGGGGGTGGGTGGCAACAGCAGGGAGACACGGGGCATGAGCGGGGGGTGGGGGCAACAGCAGGGAGACACAGCATGAGTGGGGGGCAACAGCAGGGAGACACGGGGCATGTGCGGGGGGTGGGGGTAAAAGGAGAGAGACACAGGGCATGAGCAGGGGGTGGGGGGGCAACAGGAGGGAGACACAGGACATGAGCGAGGGGTGGGGGGAACATGAGGGAGACATGGGCATGAGTGAGGGGTGGGAGGCAACAGCAGGGAGACACGGGGCATTAGCGGGGTGGGGGGCAACAGCAGGGAGAAACGGGGCATGAGCGGGGGGGGGGGGGCAACAGCAGGGAGACACGAGCATGAGTAGGGGGCAACAGCAGGGAGATACGGGGCATGTGCGGGGGGTGGGGGTAACAGGAGAGAGACACAGGGCATGAGCAGGGGGTGGGGGGCAACAGGAGGGAGACACAGGGAATGAGAGAGGGGTGGGGGGCAACAGCAGGGAGACACAGGGAATGAGCCGGGTGGGGGGAAACAAGGGGGACATGGGGCATGAGCGAGTGGTGGGGGGTAACAGGAAAGAGACACGGGGCATGAGAGGGGGTGGGGGGAACACAAGGGAGACACAGGGCATGAGCGGGGGTGGGGGGCAACAAGAGGGAGACATGGTGAAGGGATAACAGGAGCGAGACACGGGGCATGAGCGGGGTGGGGGCAACAGGAGGGAGACACGGGCCATGAGCGAGGGGTGGGGGAACATGAGGGAGACATGGGCATGAGTGAGGGGTGGGGGGCAACAGCAGGGAGACACGGGGCATTAGCGGGGGTGGGGGGCAACAGCAGGGAGACACGAGCATGAGTGGGGGGCAACAGCAGGGAGACATGGGGCATGTGCAGAGAGTGGGGGTAACAGGAGAGAGACACAGGGCATGAGCAGGGGTGGGGGGCAACAGGAGGGAGACACAGGGAATGAGAGGAGGGTGGGGGGCAACAGCAGGGAGACACAGGGAATGAGCCGGGGTGGGGGGAAACAAGGGAGACATGGGCATGAGCGGGGGTGGGTGGCAACAAGAGGGAGACATGGGGCAGGGATAACAGGAGGGAGACACAGGGCATGAGCGGGGTGGGGGGCAACAGGAGGGAGACACGGGCCATGAGTGGGGGTGCGGTGCAACAGCAGGGAGACATGGGGCATGAGCGGGGGGTGGGGGGTAACAGGAGAGAGACACGGGGCATGAGTGGGGTGTGTGGGGCAACAAGAGGGAGACACGGGGCATGAGCCGGGGGTGGGGGTAACAGTAGAGAGAAACAGGGCATGAGCACGGGAGAACAGGAGGGATACACGGGGCATGAGTGGGGTGTGTGGGGCAACAAGAGGGAGACACGGGGCATGAGCCGGAGGTGGGGGTAACAGGAGAGAGAAACAGGGCATGAGCACGGGAGAACAGGAGGGATACACGGGGCATGAGCGGGGGTGGGGGGAACAGGGGAGACACGGGGCATGAGCAGGGGTGGGGGGAACACGAGGGAGACACAGGGCATGAGTGGGGGGTGGGGAACAGGAGGGAGACACCTGGCATGAGCGGGGGTGGGAGGAACAGGGGAAACACTGGGCATGAGCAGGGATGGGGGTAACAGGAGAGAGACACGGGGCATGAGCGGGGGGTGGGGGGAACAGGGGAGACACGGGGCATGAGCGGGGGGTGGGGGGAACACGAGGGAGACACAGGGCATGAGCGGGGGGTGGGGTAACAGGAGAGAGACACGGGGCATGAGCAGGGGGTGGGGGGCAACAGCAGGGAGACACGGGGCATGACTGGGGGTGGAGGGCAACAGCAGGGAGACACAGGGCAGGAGCAGGGTGTGGGGGGCACAGGAGGGAGACACGGGGCATGAGCGGGGTATGTGGGGGAACAAGAGGGAGACACGGGGCATGAGCCGGGGGTGGGGGTAACAGGAGAGAGAAATAGGGCATGAGTGCGGGAGAACAGGAGGGATACACCGAGCATGAGCGGGGGTGGGGGGAACAGGGGAGACACGGGGCATGAGCAGGGGTGGGGGGAACACGAAGGAGACACGGCATGAGCAGGGGGTGGGGGAACAGGAGGGCGACACCGGGCATGAGCGGGTGTGGGGGAACAGGGGAGACCCTGGGCATGAGCGGGGGTGGGGGTAACAGGAGAGAGACACGGGGCATGAGCGGGGGTGGGGGCTACAGCAGGGAGACACAGGGCATGAGCAGGGGGTAGGGGGCAATAGGAGAAAGACACGGGGCATGAGAAGGGGGTGGGGGGCAACAGAAGGGAGACACAGGGCTTGACCGGGAGGTGGGGGCAACAGCAGGGAGACATGGGGCATGACCAGGGGGTGGGGGCAACAGGAGAGAGACACGGGGCATGAGCAGGGGGTGGGGGCAACAGCAGGGAGACACAGGGCATTAGCAGGGGTGGGGGGCAACAGCAGGGAGACACGGGGCATGATCGGGGGGTGGGGGGCAACAGCAGGGAGACACGGGCATGAGTGGGGGGCAACAGCAGGGGAGACATGGGGCATGTGCAGGGGGTGGGGGTAACAGGAGAGAGACACAGGGCAGAGCAGTGGTGGGGGGCAACAGGAGGGAGACACAGGGAATGAGAGGGGGGTGGGGGCCAAAAGCAGGGAGACACAGGGAATGAGCCGGGGTGGGGGGAACACAAGGGAGACAGTGGCATGAGCGGGGTGGGGGGAACACAAGGGAGACATGGGGCATGAGCTGTGGGTGGTGGGCAACAGCAGGGAGACACAGGGCATGACCGGGGGTGCGGGGAAACAGCAGGGAGACACGGGGCATGAGCGGGGGTGGAGGGAAAATCAGGGAGACACGGGGCATGAGAGGGGGGTGGGGTAACAGGAGAGAGACACAGGGCATGAGCAGGGTGTGTGGGGCAACAGCAGGGGAGACACGGGGCATGACGAGGGGTGGGGGCAACAGAAAGGAGACACGGGGCATGACTGGGGGGTGGGGGCAACAGGAGAGAGACACAGGCCATGAGAGGGGGGTGAGGCGTAACAGGAGAGAGACACTGGGCATGAGCGCTGGGTGGGGGCAACAGGAGAGAGACAAAGGGCATGAGCGGGGGTGGGGGAACAAGAGGGAGACACGGAGAATGAGCGGGGGTGGGGGAACACGAGGGAGACACGGAGCATGAGCGGGGGGTGGGGGGAACATGAGGAGACACAGGGCATGAGCGGGGGGTGGGGGGCAACAAGATGGAGACATGGGGCAGGGATAACAGGAGAGAGACACGGGGCATGAGCGGGGGTGGGGTGCAACAGCAGGGAGACACGGGGCATGAGTGGGGCATGGGGGCAACAGCAGGGAGATACGGGCATGAGTGGGCGGCAACAGCAAGGAGACACGGGGCATGACCAGGGGGTGGGGGGCAACAGGAGAGAGATACGGGGCATGAGCGGGGTGGGGGGCAACAGCAGGGAGACACGGGGCATGATCAGGGGAGGGGCGAACAGAGGGAGACACGGGCATGAGTGGGGGGCAGCAGCAGGGAGACACGGGGCATGAGCGGGGGTGGGGGGCAACAGCAGGGAGTCACGGGGCATGAGCGGGTGGTGGGGGGCAACAGCAGGGAGACACGGGCATGAGTGGGGGGCAACAGCAGGGAGACACGGGGCATGTGCGGGGGTGGGGGTAACAGGAGAGAGACACAGGGAATGAGTGGGGGGAAACAGCAGGGAAACACAGGGAATGAGCCGGGGTGGGGGGACCACAAGGGAGACATGGGGCATGAGCGAGGGGTGGGGGGCAACAGCAGGGAGACACAGGGCATGAGCGGAGGGTGGGGGCAACAACAGGGAGACACGGGGCATGAGCGGGGGTGGGGGGAACACAAGGGAGACATGGGGCATGAGCTGGGGGTGGTGGGCAACAGCAGGCAGACACGGGGCATGACCGGGGGGTGGGGGGACACAGCAGAGAGACACAGGGCATGAGCAGGGGGTGGGGGGAAACAGCAGGGAGACACGGGGCATGAGAGGGGGTGAGGGTAACAGGAGAGAGACACGGGGCATGAGCGGGGGGTGGGGGGCAACAGCAGGGAGACACGGGGCATGACCAGGGGGTGGGGGCAACAGAAAGGAGACACGGGGCATGAGAGGGGGGTGGGTGGTAACAGGAGAGAGACACAGGGCATGAGAGGGGGGTGGGGGGTAACAGGAGAGAGACTCGGGGCATGACCGGGGGGTGGGGGCAACAGCAGGGAGATATGGGGCTTGACCGGGGGGTGGGGGGCAACAGGAGAGAGACACAGGGCATGAGAGGAGGGTGGGGGGTAACAGGAGAGAGACACGGGGCATGAGCGGGGGTGGGGGGCAACAGGAGAGAGACACGGGGCATGAGGGGGGGTGGGGGAACAAGAGGGAGACACGGAGCATGAGCGGGGGGTGGGGGGAACCAGAGAGAGACATGGGGCCTGAGCGGGGGTAGAGGGCAACAAGAGGGAGACATGGGGCAGGGATAACAGGAGAGAGACACGGGGCATGAGCGGGGGTGGGGGCAACAGGAGGGAGACACGGGCCATGAGCGGGGGTGGGGTGCAACAGCAGGGAGACACGGGGCATGAGCGGGGGGTGGGGGGCAACAGCAGGGAGACACGGGCATGAGTGGGGGGCAACAGCAGGGAGACACGGGGCATGACCAGGGGGTGGGGGGCAACAGTAGAGAGACACGGGGCATGAGAGGGGGGTGGGGGCAACAGTAGGGAGACAAGGGGCATGAGCGGGGGAGGGGGAAACAAGAGGGAGACACGGGACATGAGCGAGGCGTGAGGGGGCACATGAGGGAGACACGGGCATGAGTGGGGGGTGGGGGGCAACAGCAAGGAGACACGGGGCATGAGCGGGGGTGGGGGGCAGCAGCAGGGAGACACGGGGCATGAGCAGGGGGTGGGGGGCAACAGCAGGGAGACACGGGCATGAGGGGGGGCAACAGCAGGGAGACACGGGGCATGTGTGGGGGGTGGGGGTAACAGGAGAGAGACACGGGGCATGAGCAGGGGGTGGGGGGCAACAGGAGGGAGACACAGGGAATGAGTGGGGGTGGGGGGAACACAAGGGAGACATGGGGCATGAGTGAGGGGTGGGGGGCAACAGCAGGGAGACACAGGGCATGAGCGGAGGGTGGGGGCAACAGCAGGGAGACACGGGGCATGAGCGGGGGTGGGGGAACACAAGGGAGACATGGGGCATGAGCTGGGGGTGGTGGGCAACAGCAGGCAGACACGGGGCATGACCGGGGGGTGGGGAGACACAGCAGGGAGACACGGGGCATGAGCGGGGGGTGGGGGGAAACAGCAGGGAGACACGGGGCATGAGAGGGTGGTGGGGGTAACAGGAGAGAGACACAGGGCATGAGCGGGGGGTTGGGGCAACAGCAGGGAGACACAGGGCATGAGCGGAGGGTGGGGGCAAAAGCAGGGAGACACGGGGCATGAGCGGGGGTGGGGGAACACAAGGGAGACATGGGGCATGAGCTGGGGGTGGTGGGCAACAGCAGGCAGACACGGGGCATGACCGGGGGGTGGGGAGACACAGCAGGGAGACACGGGGCATGAGCGGGGGGTGGGGGGAAACAGCAGGGAGACACGGGGCATGAGAGGGGGGTGGGGGTAACAGGAGAGAGACACAGGGCATGAGCGGGGGGTTGGGGCAACAGCAGGAAGACACGGGGCATGACGAGGTGGTGGGAGCAACAGAAAGGAGACACGGGGCATGAGAGGGGGGTGGGGGGTAACAGGAGAGAGACACGGGCATGAGAGGGGGGTGGGGGGTAACAGGAAAGAGACACGGGGCATGACTGGGGGGTGGGGGCAACAGCAGGGAGATATGGGGCTTGACTGTGGGGTGGGGGGCAACAGGAGAGAGACACAGGGCATAAGAGGGGGGTGAGGGGCAACAGCAGGGAGACATGCGGCATGATTGGGGGGTTGGGGGAACACGAGGGAGACACAGGGCATGAGCGGGGGGTGGGGGCTAACAGCAGAGAGACACGGGGCATGAGCAGGGGGTGGGGGTTATAGCAGGGAGACACGGGGCATGAGCGGGGGAAGGGAGGCGACAGGAGAGCGACACGGGTCATGACCAGGGGATGGGGGCAACAGCAGGGTGACACGGGGCATGACCGGGGGGTGCGGGGCAACAGCAGGGAGACACAGGGCATGACTGGGGGTGGGGGGCAATAGGAGAGAGACACAGGGCATGAGCGGGGGTTGGGGGCAACAGCAGGGAGACACAGGGCATGAACAGGGAGTGGGGGCGACAGCAGGGAGACACTTGGAGTGAGCAGGGGGTGGGGGAACATGAGGGAGACACAGGGCATGAGCAGGGGTGGGGGGCATGAGTGGGGGGTGGGGGGAACACGAGGGAGACACGGGGCATGAGCGGACAGTGAGGGGCAACAGCAGGGAGAAACGGGGCATGAGCGGGGGTTGGGGGGCAACAGCAGGGAGACACGGGGCATGATTGGGGGGTGGGGGCAACAGCAGGGAGACATGGGGAATGAGTGGGGGGTAACAGGAGAGAGACACAGGGCATGAGCGAGGGTGGGGGCAACAGGAGGGAGACACGGGACATGAGCAGGGGGTGTGAGGCAACAGCAGGGAGACACGGGGCATGAGTGGGGGTGGGGGGCAACAGCAGGGAGACACGGGCATGAGTGGGGGGCAATAACAGGGAGACACGGGGCATGACCAGGGGGTGGGGGGCAACAGCAGGGAGACACGGGCATGAGCGGGGGTGGGGGGCAACAGCAGGGAGACACGGGGCATGAGCGGGGGAGGGGGGAACAAGAGGGAGACACGGGACATGAGCGAGGAGTGGGGGGGAACATGAGGGAGACACGGGCATGAGTATGGGGTGTGGGGCAACAGCAAGGAGGCACGGGGCATGATCAGGGGTGGGGGGCAACAGCAGGGAGACACAGGGCATGAGCGGGGGGTAGGGGCAACAGCAGGGAGACAAGGGCATGAGTGGGGGGCAACAGCAGGGAGACACGGGGCATGTGCGGGGGGTGGGGGTAACAGGAGAGAGACACGGGGCATGAGCAGGGGGTGGGGGGAAACAGGAGGGAGACACAGGGAATGAGTGGGGGGCAACAGCAGGGAAACACAGGGAATGAGCCGGGGTGGGGGGAACACAAGGGAGACATGGGGCATGAGCGAGGGGTGGGGGGTAACAGGAAAGAGACATGGGGCATGAGCTGGGGTGTAACAGGAGAGAGACACAGGGCATGAGCGGGGGGTGGGGGCAACAGGAGGGAGACACGGGACATGAGCAGGGGGTGTGGAGCAACAGCAGGGAGACACGGGGCATGAGTTGGGGTGGGGGGCAACAGCAGGGAGACACGGGCATGAGTGGGGGGCAACAGCAGGGAGACACGGGGCATGACCAGGGGGTGGGGGGCAACAGGAGAGAGACACGGGGCATGAGCGGGGGTGGGGGGCAACAGCAGGGAGACACGGGGCATTAGCGGGGGGGAACAAGAGGGAGACACGGGACATGAGCGAGGGGTGGGGGGAACATGAGGGAGACACGGGCATGAGTGGGGGGTGGGGGGCAACAGCAAGGAGGCACGGGGCATGAGCGGGGGTGGGGGGCAACTGCAGCGAGACACAGGGCATGAGCGGGGGGTAGGGGCAACAGCAGGGAGACACGGGCATGAGTGGGGGGCAACAGCAGGGAGACACGGGGCATGTGCGGGGGGTGGGGGTAACAGGAGAGAGACACGGGGCATGAGCAGGGGGTGGGGGGCAACAGGAGGGAGACACAGGGAATGAGTGGGGGGCAACAGCAGGGAAACACAGGGAATGAGCCGGGGTGGGGGGAACACATGGGAGAAATGGGCATGAGCGAGGGGTGGGGGGTAACAGGAAAGAGACACGGGGCATGAGCAGGGGGTGGGGGGCAACAGCAGGGAGACACAGGGCATGAGCGGAGGGTGGGGGGCAACAGCAGGGGGGGACAGGGCATGAGCTGGGGTGGGGGGAACACAAGGGTGACATGGGGCATGAGCTGGGGGTGGTGGGCAACAGCAGGCAGACACAGGACATGACCGGGGGGTGGGGGGACACAGCAGGGAGACACGGGGCATGAGCGGGGGTGGGGGGAAACAGCAGGGAGACACGGGGCATGAGAGAGGGGTGGGGGTAACAGGAGAGAGACACGGGGCATGAGCGGGGGGTGGGGGCAACAGCAGGGAGACACGGGGCATGACCAGGGGGTGGGGGCAACAGAAAGGAGACACGGGGCATGAGAGGAAGGTGGGGGTAACAGGAGAGAGACATGGGGCATGAGAGGGGGGTGGGGGGTAACAGGAGAGAGACACGGGGCATGACTGGAGGGTGGGGGCAACAGCAGGGAGATATGGGGCTTGACTGGGGGGTGGGGGGCAACAGGAGAGAGACACAGGGCATGAGAGGGGGGTGGGGGGCAACAGCAGGGAGACATGCGGCATGACTGGGGGGTTGGGGGAACACGAGGGAGACACGGGGCATGAGCGGGGGTGGGGGGTAACAGCAGAGAGACACGGGGCATGTGCGGGGGGTGGGGGCTATAGCAGGGAGACACGGGGCATGAGCGGGGGAAGGGAGGCAACAGGAGAGAGACACGGGTCATGACCAAGGAATGGGGGCAACAGCAGGGAGACACGGGGCATGACCGGGGGGTACGGGGCAACAGCAGGGAGACACAGGGTATGACTGGGGTGTGGGGGGCAATAGGAGAGAGACACAGGGCATGAGCGGGGGTGGGGGCAACAGCAGGGAGACACGGGGCATGAACGGGGAGTGGGGGCAACAGCACGGAGACACTGGGCATGAGCAGGGGTGGGGGGAACATGAGGGAGACACGGGGCATGAGCGTGGGGTGGGGGGCAACAGCAGGGAGACACGGGGCATGACCAGGGGGTGGGGGCAATAGAAAGGAGACATGGGGCATGAGAGGGGGGTGGGTGGTAACAGGAGAGAGACACAGGGCATGAGAGGGGGGTGGGGGGTAACAGGAGAGAGACTCGGGGCATGACCGGGGGGTGGGGGCAACAGCAGGGAGATATGGGGCTTGACTGGGGGGTGGGGGGCAACAGGAGAGAGACACAGGGCATGAGAGGAGGGTGGGGGTTAACAGGAGAGAGACACGGGGCATGAGCGGGGGTGGGGGGCAACAGGAGAGAGACACGGGGCATGAGCGGGGGGTGGGGGGAACAAGAGGGAGACACGGAGCATGAGCGGGGGGTGGGGGGAACCAGAGAGAGACATGGGGCATGAGCGGGGGTAGGGGGCAACAAGAGGGAGACATGGGGCAGGGATAACAGGAGAGAGACACGGGGCATGAGCGGGGGTGGGGGCAACAGGAGGGAGACACGGGCCATGAGCGGGGGTGGGGTGCAACAGCAGGGAGACACGGGGCATGAGCGGGGGTGGGGGGCAACAGCAGGGAGACACGGGCATGAGTGGGGGGCAACAGCAGGGAGACACGGGGAGTGACCAGGGGGTGGGGGGCAACAGTAGAGAGACACGGGGCATGAGAGGGGGGTGGGGGGCAACAGCAGGGAGACAAGGGGCATGAGCGGGGGAGGAGGGAACAAGAGGGAGACACGGGCTATGAGCGAGGCGTGAGGGGGCACATGAGGGAGACACGGGCATGAGTGGGGGGTGGGGGGCAACAGCAAGGAGACATGGGGCATGAGCGGGGGTGGGGGGCAGCAGCAGGGAGACACGGGGCATGAGCAGGGGGTGGGGGGCAACAGCAGGGAGACACGGGCATGAGGGGGGGCAACAGCAGGGAGACACGGGGCATGTGTGGGGGGTGGGGGTAACAGGAGAGAGACATGGGGCATGAGCAGGGGGTGGGGGGCAACAGGAGGGAGACACAGGGAATGAGTGGGGGTGGGGGGAACACAAGGGAGACATGGGGCATGAGTGAGGGGTGGGGGGTAACAGGAAAGAGACACGGGGCATGAACGGGGGGTGGGGGGCAACAGCAGGGAGACACAGGGCATGAGCGGAGGGTGGGGGCAACAGCAGGGAGACACGGGGCATGAGCGGGGGTGGGGGAACACAAGGGAGACATGGGGCATGAGCTGGGGGTGGTGGGCAACAGCAGGCAGACACGGGGCATGACCGGGGGGTGGGGAGACACAGCAGGGAGACACGGGGCATGAGCGGGGGGAAACAGCAGGGGGACACGGGGCATGAGAGGGGGGTGGGGGTAACAGGAGAGAGACACAGGGCATGAGCGGGGGGTTGGGGCAACAGCAGGGAGACACGGGGCATGACCAGGTGGTGGGGGCAACAGAAAGGAGACACGGGGCATGAGAGGGGGGTGGGGGGTAACAGGAGAGAGACACGGGCATGAGAGGGGAGTGGGGGGTAACAGGAAAGAGACACGGGGCATGACTGGGGGGTGGGGGCAACAGCAGGGAGATATGGGGCTTGACTGTGGGGTGGGGGGCAACAGGAGAGAGACACAGGGCATAAGAGGGGGGTGAGGGGCAACAGCAGGGAGACATGCGGCATGAGTGGGGGGTTGGGGGAACACGAGGGAGACACAGGGCATGAGCGGGGGGTGGGGGTAACAGCAGAGAGACACGGGGCATGAGCAGGGGGTGGGGGTTAGAGCAGGGAGACACGAGGCATGAGCGGGGGAAGGGAGGCAACAGGAGAGAGACACGGGTCATGACCAGGGGATGGGGGCAACAGCAGGGTGACACGGGGCATGACCGGGGGGTGCGGGGAAACAGCAGGGAGACACAGGGCATGACTGGGGGTGGGGGTCAATAGGAGAGAGACACAGGGCATGAGCGGGGGTTGGGGGCAACAGCAGGGAGACACATGGCATGAACGGGGAGTGGGGGCGACAGCAGGGAGACACTGGGCGTGAGCAGGGGGTGGGGGGAACATGAGGGAGACACGGGGCATGAGCAGGGGTGGGGGGCATGAGTGGGGTGGTGGGGGGAACACGAGGGAGACACGGGGCATGAGCGGACAGTGAGGGGCAACAGCAGGGAGAAACGGGGCATGAGCGGGGTTTGGGGGGCAACAGCAGGGAGACACGGGGCATGATTGGGGGGTGGGGGCAACAGCAGGGAGACATGGGGAATGAGTGGGGGGTAACAGGAGAGAGACACAGGGCATGAGCGAGGGTGGGGGCAACAGGAGGGAGACACGGGACATGAGCAGGGGGTGTGGGGCAACAGCAGGGAGACACGGGGCATGAGTGGGGTGGGGGGCAACAGCAGGGAGACACAGGCATGAGTGGGGGGCAATAACAGGGGGACACGGGGCATGACCAGGGGGTGGGGGGCAACAGCAGGGAGACACGGGCATGAGCGGGGGGTGGGGGGCAACAGCAGGGAGACACGGGGCATGAGCGGGGGAGGGGGGAACAAGAGGGAGACACGGGACATGAGCGAGGAGTGGGGGGGAACATGAGGGAGACACGGGCATGAGTATGGGGTGTGGGGCAACAGCAAGGAGGCACGGGGCATGATCAGGGGTGGGGGGCAACAGCAGGGAGACACAGGGCATGAGCAGGGGGTAGGGGGCAACAGCAGGGAGACACGGGGCATGTGCGGGGGGTGGGGGTAACAGGAGAGAGACACGGGGCATGAGCAGGGGGTGGGGGAAACAGGAGGGAGACACAGGGAATGAGTGGGGGGCAACAGCAGGGAATCACAGGGAATGAGCCGGGGTGGGGGGAACACAAGGGAGACATGGGGCATGAGCGAGGGGTGGGGGGTAACAGGAAAGAGACATGGGGCATGAGCTGGGGGGTAACAGGAGAGAGACACAGGGTATGAGCGGGGGGTGGGGGCAACAGGAGGGAGACACGGGACATGAGCAGGGGGTGTGGAGCAACAGCAGGGAGACACGGGGCATGAGTGGGGGTGGGGGGCAACAGCAGGGAGACACGGGCATGAGTGGGGGGCAACAGCAGGGAGACACGGGGCATGAGCAGGGGGTGGGGGGCAACAGGAGAGAGACACGGGGCATGAGCGGGGGTGGGGGGCAACAGCAGGGAGACACGGGGCATTAGCGGGGGAGGGGGGAACAAGAGGGAGACACGGGACATGAGCGAGGGGTGGGGGGGAACATGAGGGAGACACGGGCATGAGTGGGGGGTGGGGGGCAACAGCAAGGAGGCACGGGGCATGAGCGGGGGTGGGGGGCAACTGCAGGGAGACACAGGGCATGAGCGGGGGTAGGGGCAACAGCAGGGAGACACGGGCATGAGTGGGGGGCAACAGCAGGGAGACACGGGGCATGTGCGGGGGGTGGGGGTAACAGGAGAGAGACACGGGGCATGAGCAGGGGGTGGGGGGCAACAGGAGGGAGACACAGGGAATGAGTGGGGGGCAACAGCAGGGAAACACAGGGAATGAGCCGGGGTGGGGGGAACACATGGGAGAAATGGGCATGAGCGAGGGGTGGGGGGTAACAGGAAAGAGACACGGGGCATGAGCAGGGGGTGGGGGGCAACAGCAGGGAGACACAGGGCATGAGCGGAGGGTGGGGGGCAACAGCAGGGGGGGACAGGGCATGAGCGGGGGTGGGGGGAACACAAGGGTGACATGGGGCATGAGCTGGGGGTGGTGGGCAACAGCAGGCAGACACAGGGCATGACCGGGGTGTGGGGGGACACAGCAGGGAGACACGGGGCATGAGCGGGGGTGGGGGGAAACAGCAGGGAGACACGGGGCATGAGAGAGGGGTGGGGGTAACAGGAGAGAGACACGGGGCATGAGCGGGGGGTGGGGGCAACAGCAGGGAGACACGGGGCATGACCAGGGGATGGGGGCAACAGAAAGGAGACACGGGGCATGAGAGGGGGGTGGGGGGTAACAGGAGAGAGACATGGGGCATGAGAGGGGGGTGGGGGGTAACAGGAGAGAGACATGGGCATGACTGGAGGGTGGGGGCAACAGCAGGGAGATATGGGGCTTGACTGGGGTGTGGGGGGCAACAGGAGAGAGACACAGGGCATGAGAAGGGGGTGGGGGGCAACAGCAGGGAGACATGCGGCATGACTGGGGGGTTGGGGGAACACGAGGGAGACACGGGGCATGAGCGGGGGGTGGGGGGTAACAGCAGAGAGACACGGGGCATGAGCGGGGGGTGGGGGCTATAGCAGGGAGACACGGGGCATGAGCGGGGGAAGGGAGGCAACAGGAGAGAGACACGGGTCATGACCAAGGGATGGGGGCAACAGCAGGGAGACACGGGGCATGACCGGGGGGGTACGGGGCAACAGCAGGGAGACACAGGGCATGACTGGGGTGTGGGGGGCAATAGGAGAGAGACACAGGGCATGAGCGGGGGGTGGGGGCAACAGCATGGAGACACGGGGCATGAACGGGGAGTGGGGGCAACAGCAGGGAGACACTGGGCATGAGCAGGGGTGTTGGGAACATGAGGGAGACACGGGGCATGAGCGGGGGGCATGAGTGGGGGGTGGGGGGAACACGAGGGAGACACGGGGCATGAGCGGACAGTGAGGGGCAACAGCAGGGAGAAACGGGGCATGAGCGGGGGCTGGGGGGCAACAGCAGGGAGACACGGGGCATGAGTGGGGGGTGGGGGCAACAGCAGGGAGACATGGGGAATGAGTGGGGGGTAACAGGAGAGAGACACAGGGCATGAGCGGGGGGTGGGGGCAACAGGAGGGAGACACGGGACATTAGCAGGGGGTTGTGGGGCAACAGCAGGGAGACACGGGGCATGAGTGGAGGTGGTGGGAACACGAGGGAGACACGGGGCATGGGTGGGGAGTAACAGGAGAGAGACACAGGGCATGAGCGGGGGGTGGGGGCAACAGCAGGGAGACACGGGGCATGAGCAGAGGGTGGCGGGCAACAGCAGGGCAACATGGGGCATGAGTGGGGGGTGGGGGAACACGAGGGAGACATGGGATATGAGTAGGGTGTGGGGGGCAACAGCAGGGAGACACGGGGCATGACCGGGGGTGGGGGGAAACAGCAGGGGGACACGAGGCATGAGCAGGGGGTCGGAACACGAGGGAGACACGGGGCATGCGTGGGTGGGTAACAGTGGAGAGACACGGGGCATGACCGGGGATTGGGGGGCAAAAGAAGGGAGACACAAGGCATGACCGGGGGGTGGGGGGAAACAGGAGAGAGACACAGGGCATGAGATGGAGGTGGGTGTAACAGGAGAGAGACACAGGGCATGAGAAGGGGGTGGGGGTAACAGTAGAGAGACACCGGCCATCAGCGGGGGATGGGTGTCAAGGAGTTCCCCCCTTCTCACCTGGGTCCGATGTTTGCCAGTGACTTCGATCGCTGCCTTCTTGAGAACGCTCCTGGTCTTGAACAGTGCTGCTCGAGATTTGTCTGGTTTCAGGTTGCGTTTAGTTCCGGGATCACGGAGTCCAGGAATCCGGGAGACTGGAAAGGCTAGAAAAGCTCGGAACCAGGAAGGGGGAAAGGAAAAGGAGTGGGTAATAGCCCTGGGACAAAGGGAACAATACCGCCAGCTACAAACACACGTATGGGCTACTCTGCAATAGCATTGAGACGCGCGGAACCGCGGAAGGCGTGGTCTATAAATAGACCACGCCGCGTTCAGCGCATGGAGCGAGCAAGGGCTTCAGCTCTGGACGGCCATGTTGGAAGTAGTATGGAATGCAAGCCCCGTTGAGACAAGGACCAGGAGGTCCAAAAGAGGCTTGATCTGAAGTTCATGACAGCATGCCTCCTCCGAAGGCCTTTCCCTCCAGGTTTGCCTGGGTGTATTAGGTGAAATCTTCTGCGCAACCGAGATGCCTTGCTATTTGAAATAGGTTCCCAGGTCCTTTCACTAGGAGGATATAGTTTCCACTCCACTAGATAATGAAGATGGCCCGCTTGTCCCTGGAGTCACAAATCCGGGACACCTCATATTCCAGTTGGTTGTCCACCAGTAGAGGAGGTGGTCTACTTGGATTTCGAGAGGACTGGATGTAGGGTTTCAATAGGGATGTGTGAAAAACTGGTTGACTTCTTTTCCAGGAGTCAGGTAGCTTGATTCGATATGAGACAGGATTGATAAGCTCCTTGATGGGAAATGTCGGGGGAATAGTTTTGATGACAACCACACTCATCGACCGTATAGGAAGGACCTGGTCTTCTCTTGGAATCTGCGTACCTCTTGGTCTGTAATCTGGCTTTCTCTGAGTGTTGTTTAGCCTCCCGGTGAATACTGATAAGAGTTTTGATCCAGGAGTCAACAGTAGGTACTGGTGTAGGGTCAGGAAGAACCGAGGGTAAGACCGATGGATGGAACCCCTGACTACAATAAAAGGTGTTGGTCTGTAGCACTGAGTGTTCGGAGTTGTAAGCAAATTCCGCAACGGGTATCAGGAGAGAGCAGTCATCCTGGACCTTGGTAGCAAAACATCGGAGATATTGTTCCAGGGTCTGATTTGCACATTCTGTGGCTCTGTTGGTTTGGGGGTGATATCCTGAAGAGAGGGCACGTTGGATTCCTAATACTTGACAGAGGTGTTTCCAGAATTGTGAAATGTATTGGGGACCTCGGTCAGATATGATCTTGGCAGGAAGCCCATGTAGTCGGAAGATGTGTTGCAGAAATATTCCAGCTAGCTCTGAAGAGGAGGGTAGTTTCATCAGTGGCGTAAAATGGGCCATATGGGTAAACAAATCTATGGTGACCATGATGGTAGTATATCCTCGGGAAGGTGGTAACTCCACTATGAAGTCTCTAATGATGATTTACCATGTTTGGAGGGTAGAGTGGGCTGCAGAAGAAGACCAGCCGGTCTCTTGTCATCACGTTTGTTTTGGGCACAGGTTATACAAGTCTGGATGTATTGCTGCACGTCAGACTTCATTTTAGGCCACCAGAACTGTCTCTTTTTTAAGACGGAGGGTGTTGTTGATACATCGGTGCCTGGAATGGAGTGTGTCATGACAAAGGTTTATTATCTTTTGCTGTAGCTTCTGTGTAGGAATGAATAGTGTGTTGTCCTTGAATAAGTAGCCTTCCTTGGCTCTTAATTTCCAGAGATTTCGTGTTGAAATGTCCTTCCATAATTCCGAGGATTGAGTTTGCGATCAGACTTCTTCCAGGAGATTAACTGCTTGGGCTACGAATATCGTGGAAGAGAACATTTTAGGAAATGCTTTATTTTCAGTGGTCACGTAGTCAGGACGGCGAGACAAGGCGTCAGCGATCAGGTTCTGTGATCCAGGGACATGGGTAATGTGGAACTGATGCTGGGCAAAAAAGTAGGCCCAACGTGCCTGACAACTGTTCCTGCACTCCAGTGACTGTAGAATCTGAAGGTTTCGATGATCAGTACGGGCTTGGACAGGATGTCTGGCTCCTAGAAGTAGGTGTAGCCATTCAGAGAAAGCTTGGCGAATGGCTAAGAGTTCTTTTTCCAGGACGGAGTAGTGTGTTTCACTAGGAGTTAAGGTTCTTGACAGATAAGCAACGGGGTGTTCCAAATCATCCTCCATCTTCTGCTTCAACACTGCTCCTATGGCGTAATTAGAGGCATCCATTTCCACTAAAAAGGGTCGACTTGTATTGGGTTGAGCCAATATGGGAGCTTGTGTGAACTCAGTCTTTAAACGCTGGAATGCAGTTTCTTGTAAAGTTGACCAGACAAATGGGGTGTCCTTCTTTAGCAGAGCCACTATGGGTTGTACAATCTCGGAAAATGTGGCTATGAACTTCCGGTAGAAATTGGCTAGTCCTAGGAATGATTGGATTTGTTTCCCGGACGTGGGAGTAGGCCAGGCGATAATGGCCTTTACTTTTGAAGGGTCCATGCCAATCCCCTCTGAACTAAGGAAAAATCCCAGATAGTGCAGAGAGGTAATGTGAAACAAACATTTTTCAGGCTTGGCTAAAAGGTGATGTACCCGGAGTCTTTGTAGAACTGCCTTAACAAGTCCTTCATATTTCTGAGTGTCCTTGGAAAAAATCAATATGTCGTGCAGATAGACAATGACGAAGAGAAACAACATATCAGAGAACACCCTATCCATAAAACGTTGTAAAACTGCTGGGGCATTGGCTAGTCCAAAGGGCATGACCAAGTACTCGTAGTGGCCAAAGGGTGTTCTAAAGGCGGTCTTCCATTCGTCTCATTCCCGGATACGGATCGAATGGTAGGCACCCCTGAGATCCAATTTGGTGAATATTACGGCTCCTCTCACAGCTTCCAGGATATCCGAGATCAGGGGCAGTGGGTACCGATCCTTGAGAGTGCATTGATTTAAGCCTCTACAGTCGAGGCAAGGTCTGAGTTCCTTGGTATCCTTCTTGGGAACAAAGAACAATGAAGCACCCGCTGGAGATTTTGAGGGTCTTATGGTGCCATTTTCAAGATTAGTGTCTAGGTATTCTCAAAGGGCCTTTTTCTCAGGTTCGGAAAGAATGAACATTCTGCCGAAAGGAATTACAGCTGAGGGATCCGTATCTATGGCACAGTCTTCGGGCCTGTGAGGGGGTAAGGCCTGGACTATGGCAGTAGAAAATACATCAGCATATCCCTGATAGGCCTCTGGAACTTGTATGATATTGGAAACCATGAGTGGTGTTTCTTGGTCTCTTGGTGGTTTTTTAGGAGTTTTCGAGGAGGGATCCAGGGACAGACAGTGGGCCATACAGAACTCTGAGCCCAGGAATAATGATCCTGCTGTCCAATTGATATATGGGTTGTGCTATTGTAACCAGGGCATTCCCAAGACCATGGGGTAATGGGCTGACATAATGATGTCGAATGTAATCTACTCTTGATGATGGTTTATGGAAAGTTGGATCTCTTTAGTCTGCAGGCTTATGGGCCCTGAAGAGAGGGGTCTTCCGTCAATAGCTTCCACCGGCTGCATGGTGTTTCGGGTCTCGTACGGAATATGATGACTAACCACCCAGTCTTGATCAATGAAAATTCCCATAGCTCCGTAGTCCACCAAGGGCGACAGGAAGGCCTGTAGTATCACCACACTGTTTTGTCCAGGAGAGTTCAAGGATGGAATTGATGTGGACCAAACATCTCTCTCCCGAATCTCTGCTCCATTTAAGATCGGGAGCTGGCGTTTCCCTAACGCCGAGGAGGTGCCAGAGGACATTCCCTGACCAAATGTTTGTCCAAATGTTTGTCTGAAGCACAATACATACACAAACCCGTATGGATCCTTCTCAATCTTTGTTGAGGCAATATGGGTCCACAAAAGGCTCCAATTTGCATGGGTTCAGGTTCTGGGGCTGGACTTGGGTTTGCGTCCGTTCTGGCTGTGCTCTCAAAGGACGTCTTGGGTGGGTTTCTCTTGGATTTCTTTCTTTGAGCCTTCCTTTCCTGGATGCGAAAGTTTATTTGCAAGGCCAGGTCCATTAGTGCTCGGAATGAATTTGGTCTGGCCACCCTGGCCAGTTCATCCTTGATCTATTCATTTAGGCCTCTCCTGAACAGGGTAAAACTAGCCTCAGGGTATCAGTCTGCTTCCTTGGCCAATTGTTTAAATCTGGTCACATAAGTGAGCATATCTTGGGGGCCTTGTTGAAAGTCCAGCAAGTGTTCTTGGGCAGTACAGACCTGCTCTGGACGGTCAAACATGCCTTCACGGGCCTGTATGAACCCATCGTAGTCGTCTAGGAGGGCATCGCCGGAGTTGACAAGGGGTGTTGCCCAAGTTAAGGTGTTGCCGGAAAGGTGGGATATGATTTTCACAGAATTTCATAGGTTTTTAGCAGCGCAACTTAACCATAACGTCCCTTTAACAAAGTTTTTTCACGTAATTTCTTAGGTTTTTTGTAGTGCAACTTAACTTAACCATAACGTCCATTTAAATCCCACTTACTACATAATTGCATTATTATAGACAGATCACAAAGAGACAACACCACATACAAATATGAATATATACAAGGGAATTGAAGTAAGAAAAAAAACAGCAATAGTAGCAGAAAGTGTTCATAACCTAACTGATTACCTTTATTCAGAGAAATGATTGTTCTGTTTCAAAGCTGTTACCCTATCTATATATATCACATGATGTCTCTGGACCCTAAGGAAAATAGTGTGAGTACAACATATAAAAATATGAGCATATACAGGGAAAGTACAGTAATAAAAAAAACATCAAAACTATCAGAAAGTGCTGATAACTCTACTGATAATTTTAATGCACAAAAAGGATTGCTGTCTTTCAAGGTTGTGTCTTCCCCTATGTATATGTTTCATATGATATGACTGGACCATAAGGGAATCATTGTAAGAACATACTTGAAGGATAAGTCTACAAATATAGTACATTTACAATTTTTAGTTCCAGACTGTTACTGAATAAAATCATATGGCCTAGATATGTCAGGAAAGGAAAAAAGGAGGCGTCAGACATGTGATGTCATCAGTGATGGCATCAATGACATTTGTGATGTCATCTTTGATGTCCTGGGTGTTAGGCTTAGCAATGCACGGTGGTGGCGCGAATTATGGTTGCTTAGCTTACCATAACTGGTGAATTTCAAGGGTTTTTTGGTTTTACTTGGAACCATAACGTCCCTTTAACAAAGTTTTTTCACTAAATTTCATAGGTTTTTAGTAGCGGAACTTAACCATAACGTCCCTTTAACACAGTTTTTTCACTGAATTTCATAGGTTTTTAGTAGTGAATCTTAACAATAATGACTTTGACTTTATATACATGTCATATGGAACTGACTGAATCTCTTCTACTGTACTTGATGTCCGCAAACTCATTTAATGTTCGTGGACATGTTCGAAGAACAGAACCACTACCTAAAATCTCTGGGGGGGTATGTTTGATTGTTATATCATAACATAGGAACATTTAGCAAATTCAAAAAGGAGCACACAAACACATTATATGTACTAATACAAAAGAAATGTAACCCATATATACAACACACTAACCATTCATTTAAATGCACTATGTTCTAAAATGGAATATACCACAAGAAGATAAATTGGCTTCCAACATAATTACCTCAAAAACACGACAGAACTGAGAACAAGAGCAGACCCACTGAGTACATAGGACATATCTTACCTGAAATAGTAAGTGTACTTAATTTTATTCATATATTTATAAACTTTCTGTATTAGATAAAAAAAAATAATCTTTTTTTTTTTTTCTCACAGAAATGTCTACTACTCTGGAATGGCTACAGGAGCATTTCCCACATGAATAAATGTCACAAGATAGTGAAACTAATGGTAAACACTTTATAATATAAACCATTTAATTATTATTGTTTTGTATGCATTTAACATATATATATATATTTTTGTACCGAGCATACCAAAATAGAAAATACTTCTGAAAAATCTGTTATGGATAACACTTTTCACAGTATAGAAAAAAAATGGATTTATTGTTGACTAATTTTAATAATTTGAAAACTTTTGTGGAAGATTATTTTACACCAAAAACCTCGTACCATTGCCCACAAGTACTTGTCCCTCCTCACTATATCCCAGTCAATTATCCCCAAACCCTCTCCATAACCCAATACGTTTTGATGAGACTTCCATCCCTTCTTCACATAATAACAATCATGTTGAAACCCTTAAATTATCCTGTTTTTGTTTCTGTTTCTGCCTCAACTTCTCTGTCATAAATTATTAATATATGTTAAATAAAGTTACATTTTTATATTGTGTTGTAAATAGTTTCGTTTTTTTTTTAAAACAATGTAGGTGTCTACGAAAATGGAGGTGTCCTGAAGAACACTATACCTGTTTGTACTGTTCGCTAACAAGTTCAAACTGTTCTAAGAACACACGCGGTGTCCTGAAATGTTTGTAAAAAAAAAAAATTAAAGTGTCCTAAAGAACACTATATCTGTCCGTAGTGTTCACTATCAAGTTTAAACTGTTCTGAGAACACAATTGGTGTCCTGAAATGTTCGCACGTAAATGAAAATGGAGGTGTCCTGAAGAACACTATACCTGTTCGTAGTGTTCGCTAGCAAGATGAAACTATTCTAGGAACACACGCGGTGTCCTGAAATGTTCGTAATTAAACGAAAATGGAGGTGCCTTAAAGAACACTATACCTGTCCGTACTGTTCGCTAGCAAGTTTAAACTGTTCTAAGAACACACGCAGTGTCCTGAAATGTTTGTTTCATGTGTGATGCATTTTTAATTACTTCAGGACCCGAACAGTGTCCGTAGAACATCAACGCGCATGCGCTAACCAATCTCCGTGCATTTGGTGTCCTACGGACATGAGCTTCCTTCGCGGACTTGTTCACGAACGGATCATATGACCGCGCCCACGCTGATCGCGTGTTCTGAATGCGGACACTGTTCGTGTCCCCGAACAATTTAAAAGTACATTTTCAATTAATCCATAACATTTTTCAATAAAATCTCACCATGGCACAAGTCGCACATAGTAATCCTGAGTTTCTACATACCTTTTGAAACTTCTCGAACTTTTTTTTGTGTTCGATCTGTCCGCGGACAGCGCGCATGTCCGCGGACCGCGCACAAGCACCCCTATAAAAGACCACGCCCTAGAGCTTATTCTCATTGTGTTTCTGGCTATTCTTCAGAACACAGACATTTTTGCTGCCACCTGCAGTTCCCTGGCTGCTGAACTGCCACCTGGTGCTGCACCTGCTTCAGCACCATTCCCACCCCCTCCACCACCACCACCTCCCCAAGGGCCTGAAGAGGGGAACAGGAGTGAGGATGCAGAGGAGGAAGAAGTGGATGATGAGAATGAGGTAGAGAAAATCCCTACTACCCGCACTAGGCGTGAGTCTTGGGTGTGGCGGTTATTTAACATTCATGGGAATGGTCCTAAAGCTCGTGCAAACCGTGTTACCTGCAATGAGTACAAAATGATACTCTGTCACGGGAAGAATGGTAAGTACAGCTTTGGGACCACTACTATGAAGCGACACCTGAGGTCATTTCACTCTGGGGCTATTCGCAGGGTTGTACCTTGCGCAGAACGTAGCAGGTTGATTTCCTCTACTTTATCCTCTGTTTCTGATCCTGTCACCACAAGGACCACCTCTGTGGGACAGCGCCTTCCTCAAGCTGCCTCACAGGCCATACAGAATGCTGATGACCCTTACCTTTCAAGGGTCACAGTTGTATGTATGTACTGTGACACAGTACTCTGCAGGGGGAAGCGACTTCGTAGTGCTTTTGAGACTATCCTCTCAGAGCACGAGAAGATCTGCTCACTACCCAAATAAAACCCACTCTACATCTTCCTCTCTCAGCTCGCCCTTTCTATCCCTGTGGTTGGTGTCCCCCCCTTTACCTTCCTTTCCCCTCCTCTCCTAGTGTGTCATGTATAAAAAACAAAAAAAATACAAAATATCAAAAATCAAAAAAAAAATAAGGCTCTTTTCAGAGCCGCCTTTCACAGTTAAAAAATAGAAGTGAAAATAAACGAAGCAGGGCCCTTTGTATTTTTTAGAAGTCCGCGGACAGTTCGCGAACATTTAAAAAATTGGGTTGCTACCCTATCACAAACATGGCAATTTTCTCTGGGAGGAAGTGGTGGCTCTGAAAAGAGCCTTTGGGAGGTGTTTGTAAGTCAAAAATTATAAATGCTTAACACCTACTTCAAAATGGATGTTGTAATTCCAAAAAAGGTTGCAATGCATTTTGTACATTTCTCAGAAAAATCTGATTGCCACCATACGTAAGATGGACTCCATCTCTGCGAAAAATGTTTGTACTACGAAACAGAATATTTTCATTGTGAAAAGAAGACATGCCAAAATCTTTTAGAAAGGCACAAACAGCTTTATTAACATTGCGCCTTGCTTTTCCCATTTGTGGACCAAATGTAGACGAACGAAGTCACATTTGACTCCGCGCAATCCGTGAAAATATCACTTGAGAATTAGGAACATGTCCATAACCTTCCCAAGTCCTTCTTTCATAGCAAAATGCAAAAAAATTCCAGTCACATGTCCTAAACTGTTCCCTCCACAATGAATTACAATTATGTCTGGATGTTGCTCTGTCTCCAAAGAAGCACAGAGAGGTAGCAAGTCCAACCACTTAATTCCACATACTCCATGCCAATGTACTTCCACATGTGGGAATCCAAGATCTACAGCTACTCCACAGCTTTCTGCATGCACCTTCAACCAATATATCCATGAATCTCCCAAAATCCATACAATATTTTTCCTAAAACACACAGACATAGCTATCTGTTGTTCCGTCAGCAGAAACAGTATATGAGAAACTCTCTTCTGGCACAACATACCCACTAAACTTTTCTGACCAATCCCTTTCAGTACTCATTCTCATTTGCATGACTTCTGAACCCAAAAATCCCTGGATGTAACTCCTGATGTCCGCGAACTACCGCCATGTCCGCAGACATATCGTAACATGAACAGCCCTTCCACCATTTCCACTTTACTCTCTGCGCCATTTCCTTCATTCGATGTAGCTAAGAAGTCACATGCCATGCACCAATCACATTCAAGACCTCTACATCTAACTGCATCATCATAGATCAGCACTGCAAATGTACTGTGAATCTCTCTGAGTACAAGTGTCATATCATTGGCAAGCACCATCTACCAGAAATACTGTATAAACTCCAAGATTTCTACTTGCAGCTCCATGCATATCCATATGCATGAACACAAACTTCAGGTATGCATATTTTCTGTACAGTAGATGAACACATTTTCAAACAGACTTTTAGCATGTGTAATCTGTAAAATGAATTTACTGTATTTTTTCAATTTCCTAAAATCAACTATCACTTATAAACCTTTATACTATTTACTTTCTTTATACACACACACCCAAATCATGTTAAACTAACATTTTTTAAATGAAATATATAGACTACATATATTCAAACAAAATTGCATGCAAGCACAATTTATGTTAAAATCTTTAAAAAAATACTTATACAATTTCATATTCTTTTGTTTTTATTTATTTATTTACTTAATTACTTTAATTTAGATATGACATTGAGGCGCTATTACCTAGAACAGCTTAGTTACAGAAATAGTGGTATTCACTGGTATATTATAAATTTCACAAGACATAGTAAAGATATTTTTTTGCTACAGTTAGTCATTCAATACAATTTGTTCATTAAGAACATATCATATGTACTGAACTGATGCAATGAATCTTATGTAAATAAATTAGTTTAATGGTTTTAAAGAAGGCGCTAAGGATTTCAATTAAAAAAATCAATATCTAAATTAAAAACAGCGCTATATACAAACAAAGTTAGTAATTTGAAGCTTTTACAATTGCAGTGAAGACCAGTCTACTGAAAAGAAGCAGCCGAATTCGAAGAAGAAAGAAGAACTAAGAGGTTACCTGTTAATTTAAGAAAAAAAGTAAGTAGAATATCACCATAATATTTGTATTATTACTCAAACATACTGTAAAGTTAATACAAGCTATTTCTGTGCCTAAAAATAGAGATTGTGTACCATTTTGTCCAAAAATTACTATGTTTTAAACAGCGATTTACAGCCAGAATGGCCCACAAATTCCTATTTTTGGACACACAAATTACCCAACTGAACCGCTACAATTTTCATATTATAGAACAAACAACTGTTTTAATTGTATACATTAGATTTACTATTTGTACTTTTCCACACCACTAGCTTACTTTTTTTTGTCCTCTGAACCCCAGTTTAGTAACACATTAATTCAAGAATACCTATCCCTACTAGTTGTAGTTCCCAATGTACAATCACATACCATTACATACGTCTTTATCGTCTTACTCAAACACTCATGCACACAGCACACATACATTGCAGAACACCCCAACCCATACCTTTTTTATTTTTTTCAACAGACCCTAAAGAATGCCTACCAAAAGTCAAGTCCATAGAAAGCAACGCAGAAGTAGAGCAAATTAAAATAAAAGTGTCCAACATAAGCATCCATCTCTAGCAGAATTTGTAAAAAAAAGTTGAAACAAAACAGCTAATACAGTCATTTAGTGAAACACAAGAAGTTTCAAGTACAGAAAATGTGCCTCCTCTATCAAAATGTAAAACAAACCAAAAAACAATTAACAGAAAATCAGCTATCACTACAGATAAAACTACTTCTTTAAATTTTAATATAGTGCAAAGTAAGCATACCAAGAAAATTATTTTAGCCAAAATGTACCGTCACAAAGTCCTTCAAAATCTTATAAAAACAGGAGAGAAATCAGGTTCAATGCTTAAACCTATCGTAGGAAATTAATCTTAGAAGCGTTGATGAACAGTGCAATTCTTCTCAAAAGATAGTTATTTATTTTACTGTTAGACAAAATGAAACCACTGACAAAACTAATAACTAAATTACAAAAAAGACTTCTCAATAAGCGAAATGTCAACAGAAAGAACTTCTTAAGTATCTGCGGAGGTGAATGGAATCACACTACGAGCACAGAACCATATTTTAATGAAGAAGCGTACAAACAAAAACAAACAAATACAATTGCCATACATAGCAGTGGTCGAGGTTATGAAAAAGTGAATAATACCATAATGGAACAAGAAGTACTCCTTACAAAAATATGCCCTGAAAACTTAGAATTACCCCTCCATTCAACTGAATCAGAATGTCTAGTGAACAAATGGCCATGCACGTTAATGTGTAACATTCCCAAACAATGTTTCAAATCTTTACGCCAATTCCTCAATAAATATGTAAAAAGCAAAGACAAAATCAAAATTAAATTACTGCAAAATATGGATACCTGTCCAGTGCGCAAGTACAGAGGACTACAAGGACATTCATTGGCCTGCATTACAGGACCTATTTGTAAAACCACTTTCCATGATATCAAAAGGATATCAACACATCATTCAACTATAAGAAATCTGGTCTATAAACTGCACTATGCTAAAAGTCCTGCTTTAGCACTAGCAAAGTTAAATAACACCCTTCTACATGGTACAGCAAAAGACCTACTTGAAGAAATTCACTATATCCAGAAAAAATATTTTGGAAAGTGAAAGCCATTTACAGAATGAAATAGCTTTAAACCAATTAAGCAACAATTCTACACATGGCAACCTTTTGCTAAACACATACAAAAAAGAAATACTAAAATTTAAAAGTACATCAGCTGAAGTACCAAACCATGTATGTGTATGTTGCCGTAGAACTTTTTATAAAAGTAACACAAAAACTGTAGACCTATCATACAAAATAGAAGACAATGAAGATTCTAAATGGTTTCAATTAGCTCTCTACCTTGTAGCAGAAAACAAATACGAAATAACTGAGCCCTTAATACTTTGCAGTTACTGCACTACAAAACTTGACAACAACCACACTCCTTCACGTGCTATCACAAATAATTTGGAATTATACCCAGTACCAAAACCCCTACAACAACTTAATTTATATGAGAGCATCATAATTCAAACAGTACACCCATTTCAAGCAATAATACGCCTTCAACCAAAAACAGCAAAATTACCTCCCTCTGAATTGGTAAAAGGCATTCGTGGAAAAGTAGTTTATTTACCATTAGATCTAAAAGAAAATGTGCATACTCTAGGAGTGCAATGTCCAATGCAGCAATCTTTAATTATCTTAGTAAATGGAGTACCTACAAAAAACAAAAAAAATGGCAGAAGCTGGTAGATTTACATAAAGTTAGACAAGCCTTCCAATATCTTAAAGAGAATAATGAATATTACATAGAAATTAATATTGAAGAAAACTTGAAAGATACAACTGAAATAATTCAAGAAACACAAAGAAGCTGGTCAATTTGAGCTACTAGATCCTGCTACAATATCAAATCCTTTAGACCATTATACAATTCATCCTTTGCACTCTAATGACATCATAGAAGATGTACTGGAAACGTACCAAATGCGTCAAACAAAAGGATCGGCAATCAGCATATGGGACAAAGTATAGAAGCACGTGCTTTTCGCCTACTCTTTCCTACTGGCAAAGGAGGAAGGTATGATGATAGACCTATTCAAATATCAGCTTCAACAGACCCTAAAGAATGCCTACCAAAGGTCAAGTCTGTCAAAAGCAACGCAAAAGTAGAGCAAATGAAAATAAAAGTGTCCAACATAAGCATCCATCTCTAGCAGAATTTCTAAAATAAGTTGAAACAAAACAGCTAATATAGTCATTTAGTGAAACACAAGAAGTTTCAAGTACAAAAACTTTGCCTCCTCTATCAAACTGCTTCTTTAAATTTTGATATAGTGCAAAGTAAGCATACCAAGAAAAGTATTTTAGCCAAAATGTACCGTCACAAAGTCCTTCAAAATGTTATAAAAACAGGAGAGAAATCAGGTTCACTGCTTAAAACCTATCGTAGGAAATTAATCTTAGAAGCGTTGATAGACAGTGCAATTCTTCGCAAAAGAAAGTTATTTATTTTAGTGTTAAACAAAATGAAACCGCTAACAAAACTAATAACTAAATTACAAAAAAGACTTCTCAATAAACGAAATGTCAACAGAAAGAACTTCTTAAGTATCTGCAGAGGTGAATGGAATCACACTACGAACACAGAACCATAATTTAATGAAGAAGCGTATAAACAAAAGCAAACAAATACAATTGTCATACATAGCAGTGGTCGAGGTTATGAATAAGTGAATAATACCATAATGGAACAAGAAGTACTCCTTATAAAAATATGCCCTGAAAACTTAGAATTACCCCTCCATTCAACTGAATCAGAACATCTAGTGTCCAAATGGCCGTGCACGTCAATGTGTAACGTTCCCAAACAATTTTTCAAGTCTTTATGACAATTCCGCAATCAATATGTAAAGAGCAAAGACAAAATCAAAATTAAACTACTGCAAAATATGGATACCTGTCCAGTGCGCAAGTACACAGGACTACAAGGACATTCATTGGCCTGCATTACAGGAACTACTTGTAAAACCACCTTCCATGATATCAAAAGGATATCAACACATCATTCAACTTCAAGAAATCTAGTCTATAAACTATACTATGCTAAAAGTCCTGCTTTAACACTAGCAAATTTAAATAACATTCTTCTACATGGTACAGCAAAAGACCTACTTGAAGAAATTGACTATATCCAGAAAATAGCTCTTTACCTTGTAGCAGAAAACAAATACGAAATAACTGACCCCTTAATACTTTGCAGTTACTGCACTAAAAAACGTGACAACCACCAAACTCCTTCACGTGCTATCACAAATAATTTGGAATTATACCCACTACCAAAACCCCTACAACAACTTCATTTATATGAGAGCATCATAATTCAAACAGTGCACCCATTTCAAGCAATAATACACCTTCAACCAAAAACAGCAAAATTACCTCCCTCTGAATTGGTAAAAGGCATTTGTGGAAAAGTAGTTTATTTACCATTAGATTTAAAAGAAAATGTGCATACTCTAGGAGTGCAACGTCCAATGCAGCAATCTTTAATTAAATGGAGTACCTACAAAAGACAAAAAAATATGGCAACAGCTGGTAGATTTACATAAAGTTAGACATGCCTTGCAATATCTTAAAGAGAATAATGAATATTACAAAGAAATTAATATTGAAGAAAACTTGAAGAATACAACTGAAATAATTCATGAAACACAAGAAGCTGGTCAATTTGAGCTCCTAGATCCTGCTACAATATCAAATACTTTAAACCATTATACAATACATCCTTTGCACTCTAATAACAAAATAGAAGATGCACTGGAAATGTACCAAATGCGTCAAACAAAAGTATCACCAATCAGCATATGGGAAAAAAGTATAGAAGCATGTGCTTTTCCTCTACTCTTTCCTACTGGCAAAGGAGGAAGGTACGATGATCGACCTATTCAAATATCAGCTTCAGAATACCGCTCATTACGGATGTATTCTGAAGATCCCAGATTTAGACAAAATGTGGAATACATATTTCACCTACTCTTTGAAAGTGAACTAGCAACTTTATGTTACGGAGTTGCACACATATTAAAATCAGGATCACACTTTCAAAATATGACAGCTACACAATTATTACAAAAAGTGCAACAAAAGGATGAGGTTTTACAATCAAATATTACAAATCTATTAGCAAATATGTGTGGTACTAAAGTGTACTGGTTTTGAAGTCATGGAGATGTACGTTGTATGATCAGAAACCTTGGCCCACACACTTGGTTTGTTACATTAAGTTGTGGAGAATATGCAAGGGAAGATTTACATGATCTTCCACGCATATCAAACAAAAACAAAACAAACATAGATATACTAACACCGGGACAACTTTGTTCTTTGGATCCTGTTAATGTTTCAAGATATTTTCACCATCGCTTCATTGCTATGCTACATTTTATTTGTAATAAAACTGTCCCTCCCCTTGGAGAAGTGCAACACCTCTTTTGGAGAAAAGAATACCAAGCCAGAGGAGCACCACATATCCACATGCATTTATAGATTAAAGATGCTCCTAAATTTGGTCAAGACAGTGATGCCACTATTTTACAGTTTATTGAAAAATATATCACTTGTGAAATTCCATCAGAATCCACAAATAGTGATCTTCATGCACAAATTTTACAATTTCAAAGACATAAATGTGGCAAATATTGTCGTCGCAAATACAAAAACAAAGGGAAATACTACACCAAATGCCAATTTGTTTTTCCTACACCAGTTACAAATACAGGTCAAGTGAACAACCTCATGTCTTCAGTTAGACATAGTGTTGAAGGTAAGTCACCTAAAAATACATATTACATAAAAAGAAACGTAGAAGAAAAATATATCAATGATTATAATGCAATCATTGCCCACTTATGGAATGCAAACATGGATGTGCAGTACATTGCAGACAATTCTACTGCAGTTGCACGATATGTCAGAGCATACTTAACCAAAGCAGAAAAGACAGAGCTCCAAGACCTCTGGAATGACCTGTCATCAGATAAAACAGTGTCTCAGAAATTATACAGCTTAGGCATAAAAATGCTCTCCCATAGAGAATGTGGATCATATGAAGCAGCTGATCGTTTAACTGGTACTGCATTGTATGGTAAATCTGAATATATAGTTTGGCTAAGTCTTGGTCCAGCTAAATCTAGAAAAAGAGTTCTAAAATCCTATGAAGATATAGAAACTATAGCCAAACATGATCCCAACATCCAAGACATTTTAAAAAACAATTTATTGGACACATACTACCCAAACAGAAGTAATACTTTGGAAACCATGTGTCTATACCACATAGCCCGACACTACACATACAAAAATAATATAAAACCTGATGAAAAAAAAGGTAAATACGGAGTGACAAACTGTGAAGGCAGCTTAGTTAAACTCACTAAACCAAATTTAATTAATCATATCAAATTGTCATTAAAGACTCCTCAACATAAAGAAGTATATTATATGTCCCTGCTACAACTCTTTAAACCATGGAGAAAAGAAGAAGAAATACTAGATAACTAATTCTCATATGAAGATGCTTTCAAAGCAAATGAAAGCACTATAACTGATGTAAACTTTACACAGTACAAAACAATGTTGCACAATGAACAGAAACCGAAGAAGAACTCCAGGCCCAACTAGATAAAGAAACTCCTGACAGTAGTCAACCTTCTGTAACAGGAAGCCAAGAACCACTCAGAGAACCACTAATAATAAATGAGGCATAATTAGCTAAGATAGAAGTAGAAAACACCATGTTTCAGTATGAAGATAAAGAAGACTGAACTATACTACCATCAAAACTAAACAATGAGCAACATAGCATTTTTCAAGAAGTAACAAAACAAATTGCACATGGTGTACAACATGAAAATAAAGAATGTTCCTGCCATAATTATAAACCTATACTACTGTACGTCAGTGGTGAAGCTGGTTCTGGCAAAATATTCCTAAGCAAAATCATCAGTACGTTTCTTCACCAATTGACAAACAACAAACTGTCAGCTGTTGTCACTGCCCCCACAGGTTTAGCTGCCTACAACATAGGTGTTGTCACGTTACACCGATTACTACTATTGCCAGTAGAACACCAGAACAAATTAGACTATTACAAACTTTCTGCAGAAGCTGCAATGGAACTCCGCAGAGTATTGAAACAAATGAAAATGCTACTAATAGATGAAGTGAGCATGGTCTCCAACCTGATATTAGCTTTGATTCACATCAGATTACAAGAAGTACTCAAAACAAACTATGAAGAGCTAGCTCCTTGCAGGAAAACACATTATTGTTTTCGGAGATCTTCTTCAATTGACACCAGTAAAAGGTGAGCCTATTTTTAAAACATTAGGACACAAACTCTGCCATAAAACTGGTGGCAGTATTGGGAATGTCAACCTTTGGCAACATTTCCAATACAGAGAATTAATAGAAAACATGCAGAAATCTGCAGATCTCACTTATGCCAACATCTTAAAAAATATCAGAGTTGGTATACTTTCTAAAGAAGCAGAAGCAATATTGAAAACCCGGCACATTAATGCACTTCATGGCGATAATGCATGTGCTACAGATGTTATGGAACAATTAGCCCACAAAAATGTCAATTGTATGGCCTTAATGCCAACTCTTGCAAGCTGTTTCAAATTCAATGAAATAATGTTAAGTAAAGAAATGCAACCAATAATGGAAATTAGCGCCACAAACAAAATAGATGTACATGGTATGACACTACCTATGTGTGACCAAGCCACAAAAAGACTAAATAGTTTAGAAAAATCAATCTCAAACACAGCAGGCTTAGAAAGATATTAAAATTATCCTTAAATTGCAGAGTAATGCTTAAACGTAACCTTGACGTGGACCAAGGACTAGTTAATGGAGCACTGGGTACAGTTGTTGGCTTTCAAACATACCCACGTGACAACAAAATTCAGTTTGTCAATATTCTCTTTGAAAAACTTTCAGAAGTAAAAAGGATAGGACGCTCAACAGCTCGATTCCTTCTCTTCAAAGACATGTATGTACGCAGAGAACAATTTTCTCTAACTGTTGCATACGGTATTACCCAAATTGGTCATTTACAATTGTTCGAATGAACAATTGACTGAATTTAAAGGGTCACAATTGACCTTTTCACAATAAACTGAATATATATATATATATATATATATATATATATGTATATATATATATATATAGTATACATGGGTTTTGGGGGGTTTGGCGTTGGGTGGGGGGTTGTGGGGGGTTTCCCCCCACATATATGGTACAATTGACCTTCACAATTCGGTCAATTGTGAAAAGGTCAATTGTCATTCGAGCAGTTGTAAAACTATCAATTTGTATACAACAGGTGCATACACAGTCACAATTCATAAATCACAAGGTCTTACCCTAGACAGCGCAATGATAGATATTCGTAACACACTCTTTAAAGAAGGCATGAGCTATGTAGCACTATCACGCTTACGTACAATTGACGGTCTATTTCTAATCAATTTTGATGCAAGTAAAGTAAACGCTGATATTCCTTGCATTTTAGAATACAACAGACTTCGCTCACTATACACGCCTCATCTAATCACATATTCTGTTCCACAAAAAGTAAAACGTTATAAAAGAAAAATAAATCAAACAGAAATGCAACAGGATGTCACTGCAAATCCTCCAAAGAGAGTAAAAGAAACTAATACTTCATCAAGTACCACAAGCAAAAAAGAATCAATTAGGGAAAGTAAACCAGGTACTTCTTCAAAGAAGGAAGACAAACTCCAAAAAAAGCAGTCTGATACAGAACTACCTGGTTCATTTAAACTCTCAAATATAGTTGGTGTAAGTTGCTACGCAAATGTAGCAATGAATATTCTATTTCAATTACCACCAATTGTTGACAACATTTACTTACACAGTACAGACCCATTGTGTTTGCAAATGTTAGTACTTGACAGAAATGCAGCAAACAATCCTGATAACACATATAGTGTTTATGGAATAAGACAACAATTGGACTACTGTGCTGGAATGGTGAAATTCACTATAAACTCACAGGAAGATCCACAAGAATTTCTAATGTACTTACTACAAGTACTGGAAAACAAAAACATACCTATAAATGAAATCTTCCAGATTTCATACATGTGGAAACATACATGCACTCTCTGCAACAATGTGACACAAGAACAAATCCCCAATGAATGCTATGTATATATATCAATACCTAATTGTGAATCGATTCGATTTCAGCAACTTGTACAAAATGATAACCATGGTAGATTATGTTCTACCCCCAATTCGGATCATCGCTCCACGTTACTAATACAAACACATAGTAAATACGTAATACTAATGCTTCTAGGTTACAATGCAGATGGTACCAAAAACAACTGCAAGCTGACTGGATTCACACATGGTCAAATATCACTTGGTAAGAAAACCTTCACAACAATAGGTATAATCTACCATGCAGGAGCCACAACCAATTCAGGGCACTACACTGCATATATAAAAAAGAAATGTGGATGGTTTCAATGTAATGATAGTACCATTACTCTAAAGCAGAGATTACCAGCAAATCTTACAAACACTTATTTAATGTTCTTAAAACCAAAATTTGATAACTAAACTGTACTTAAACCCTAAGTAAACTTGTAGTAAAAAAATGTAAACTGTTAGAATATTCCAAAAGCTATCTAACTGCCCAAAGATTCTACAACAACTAATCAGATAAATGAATACCACTAAATTAGAGCAAAAAATAGACAATTAGAATACGCCTACTGGTATCTAACTGCTCCAAAATTTTATAATATCCAAACAAATAAATAATATGTTACTGCTCCAAAAAAATGCAACAAGCCAATTTATAAAACATTAGCCAGAAACAACAAGTGAACACTGAAAACAAACAAATAAACTGCAGTATAACAGAAAAAGTTTTTTTTTTAATCCAACATGGATTTTTTTTTCTCCCACAGACCCAATGATTTTAGCAACGAACACAGAAATGGAGCAAATTGCACAGTACTCTGGTTTGTAATCTACTAAATATGAGGGTCCAAAAAATATATATATTTGATTATACAATGTAATAAGTCATTACAAAATACTAATACTAACATGCTATTTTCTTTTATCACAGAAACTAACAAGAAATACATGTACTCCAGTTACTAAACCAAACAGTAAGTATATTATACACTCTATGCCCTGGCCACAACCATCACAGCATATCACACCCATAGTATCTTATAACTTTGTTCCTTATAAATTTGTTTTTGACCCAAAGTTATAAGCAACTATAAGTGTGATATGCTGCGGTGGTTGTGGCCAGGGCATAGAGTGTTGGGTGCATGGCCAAATGGCCAAATGGCCATGTACCCAACACTCTGTGCCCTGGCCACAACCACCACAGCATATCACACCCATAGAGTCAAACATTTCAAGTATGGCCTATGGAAACTTTTAATCTGCGGACATTATGAGTGTTCTTAGAACACTTCAACTTGCCAGCGAACAATACGGACAGCGTCTTCAGGACACCCCCTACGAACATTTCAGGACAACGCAAACGTTCTTAGAACACTTCCAACTTGACAATGAACAATACGGACAGCGTCCTCAGAACACCTCCATGTTGTTTATTTATGAACAATTCAGGACACCGCGTGAGTTCTTAGAACACTTTCAACTTGACAACAAATTCAGGACACCGCGAGAGTTCTTAGAACACTTTCAACTTGACAAAAAACAATACGGACAGCGTCCTCAGAACATACCCATTTTGTTTATTTACAAACATTTCAGGACACCACGATAGTTCTTAGAACATTTTCAACTTGACAACGAACAATACGGACAGCGTCTTCAGGACACCCCCTATGAACATTTCAGTTCCCACGAGTGTTCTTAGAACACATTAAACTTACCATCGAACAATACGGACATCTTCCTCAGAACACCCCCATTTTTTTATTTGCGAACATTTCAGGACACTGTGAGTGTTCTTAGAACACATTCAACTTGCCAGAGAACAATACGGACAGTGTCCTCAGAACACCCCCATTTTGTTTATTTCCGAACATTTCAGGACACCGCGAGAGTTCTTAGAACACATTCAACTTGTCAGAGAACAATACGGACAGCATCCTCAGGATGGACAGCGTCATCAGACCACCCCCTACGAACATTTCAGGACACCACAAGTGTTCTTAGAACACATTCAACTTGCTATCGAACAATAAGGACAGCGTCTTCAGAACACCCCCAACGAACATTTCAGGACACCACAAGGGTTCTTAGAAAACATTCAACTTGCCATTGAACAATACGGACAGCGTCTTCAGGACACCCCCTACGAACATTTCAGGACAACGCAAGAGTTCTTAGAACACTTTCAACTTCACAACGAACAATACGGACAGCGTCCTCAGGACACCCCCATTTTGTTTATTTGCGAACATTTCAGGACACCGCGAGTGTTCTTAGAACAGTTTCAGCTTGCTTTCGAACAAACAGACACATATTGAGTCCTCAGAACACCCCTAAACAGTTTATTTAGAACATTTCAGAACACCCGTGATGTCCGCAGACAAATCGAACACAACAAGAACGTCTACCACATGAAAAAACACAACTTTCAACCTATCTCATACTTTTCCACCCTCCCAAAACACTCCTACGCACCCACACACTCTACTAAATGCAAATTTTGAACCAAGTTTCACTGCGCTGTCCGTGGACGTCTGCAAATCCAAGATGGCGGGCGCCACCGAAAATCTGACGCGCTTCATGCTCCACACCATCCAATCAGCGAAAACGTCGCATGTCCGCGGACATGACGTAAGCCGATCGGCCAATCAGGACACTGTCCGCGGAGCGAACAGGGAAGTGTGTCGCGGACCGAACACAGATATCACTAATTTTTTATGACCCACTTTTTGGTCATTTTTTCCAAAAAACTACTGGGCGGATTTTCACCAAATCTGCAAAAGCACGCAGGGACTCCTGGTCCAAATTTGGTGAAAATCCGTCCAGCGGTTTGGGCTGTAGGCGCAAGCAAAGTTTTTTTCCCATTCAGTCTATGGGAGGAAAAGAAATTTTGGGACCCCCCTTATAACTTTTTCCCCCCTGGACGAATCCTCACCAATCTTTGCAAAATAATTCAGAGTGGGCCATATACTTTTTTTTCGTAAAGTTTGGTGAGGATTCATCCAAGGGAGCAAAGTTAAAAGCCGCCCAAAAAGTGCTCTTCCTATGGAAACAGCAACTTAACCATAACTACATGGCCACTACCATGGCCATGTAATATATATACTGGGTTTCTGCCTCTTACCCTGTAATAATCTTCCCAATAAGCATATTCTCTTTTTAACCATTCTATCAAATGCCATATTAGACAGCATTCTGCACCTGGTAACATCAAGTGGCAGTTATTTATTTATTTAATTCTGTGTAAAGTGCCACATGCCCATGGGTCTCAGGGTGCACAAAAAGGGGACAGACAGACAGATACAACTTTCTTAAAGCCTGTCAGAGAATTGGTAGTCCTTACTGGGGGTGATAGTGCATTCCATTCTCTAGGTGCCCATACTGGGAAGCTACAGCCACCACATTTTGTCAGCTTAAATCAGGTCTGTTTGAGTTTGTGATGGTCACTAGAGCACCAAGGATGAACAGGATGGTCAGCAAGCAGCTCTTTCATGAGGTAGACTGGGGCAGTAGATGACCAGCATTCATAGGCCACAGACAGGATCTTGTCTGAGATCCATTATTCACAGGTAACCAGTGCAGTGCTTTTCGGGAATCAGATACATGAACCTGTTTGCGTAAGCCAAAGACAGCACAAACTGCACTGTTCTGGATGAATTGTAGAGATTGAATATTAACCTTGGTGGTCCCTGACAAGAGGCTGTTGCAGTAATCGAGCCTCAAATTAATCAAGGCTGAGGCCACTATAGATCTAGCTTCAAGGGAAATGTAAGGCCTTATTTGATTAAGGAGTTATACCACATAACCTCAAGTGGCTTGAATGTGGGATGCATTGGTATTCATGTTTAGCTGAGAATACAAATAGACCCCAAGTGTTTTGACGCTAGTGGACTCCAATATAGAATTGTCATGAATCTTAATACTTTTATAGGCGGTGTCAAGTTTATTCAGACATTGGGCAGTGGCCACAATGTGTAGCTCTGTCTTGGTGTCATTGAGAGCCAATGAATTGGTTATCATCCATGACTGAATTGCACGGGAGACTCCATTGAGGGTTTCAGAATCTTGTATGAAGTTCCTGGATAGTTCAAAAACCACCTGGGTTTCATCAGTGTAGTTGGTAGAAAAGACACCCACGTGGTCAAGCAGGTCAAGGAAGGGTCTTATTGTTAAAAAAAGATTGAGAGCTGCAGGAGCCATGTGGCACTCAGGCGTTGATAATGTCAGGACGTGAATGAGCATTCTACACTGCCACTCTTGACATTAGTTCTAATATGTCTCTTGATATTATGATCATTTATAGACCACCTACGAACTTGCCTCTCTTAGGCGATCAGTACCTGGCTCTCATTAATAGCATCACTAAACCCAAATCTATGATTGTCATCTTCGGCGACTTCAACTACTGGGAAGAGGACGAGAAACATAAAACCGCAAAATCCTTATTTACAGCACTGGACTCCATTGATTTCATCCAACCTACACACCAGGAAGGTCACATTATTGACGGAGTTATTACACATCAGCTGGAGGTTCCCACCTGGTCTGCTCGCCCTGTCTCTGGCCTGATAATGTGCTGGTTAGCTTCACAATCTGCCTGTCTGAGGCACCCATCTGATTGGATAAAATACCTAGGACTTCAAAATTTTGGAACTTCAGTGATGCCCTAGATGAGAAATGTATAGAATGGATTAAACCCAAACTGCCCTATCCTGACTCATTCAGGAATGCAACCACTCTGGTTGCTCATTTATCTGCAGCCATTAGTGAAGTAACCAAGGTGTTAGCCCCAGAATAAGATAAAGTTATCAAACCCGAGACATTGAAAGAACGCCTTGTTCAATGAAACAGTGGTTGCAACCAGACTAGAAAAAAGAACACATGAAAGAGAATGGCCCAACAATCTCACCCCCGAATCTCACTCTAAACATACAAATGCAGTTAACTATAAAAACTAATTAGCAAGGAAAAATCTAGATATGTCAAACCAAGATCTTGTGAACTATTCAAAGTGCTGAAAGAAGTGGAATGGAAAAACACCCATACCCATGGCATCAAGAAGGACTCAGAGTTGTGTCAATTGATCCAGGATGGAATTTCCAACAAAGTTCTTGGCCATAATAAGACCCTGAAAATGAAACGACACCCTCCCCTTTGCAGAAAAATGCCATCCCAGCCACTCCCCCTAATGGTGTACCAAGATCTGAGTTCAATTTTAAACAGTGCTCAGACAGAGATCCTTAAGATAGTGAATAATCTCAAACCCACTCCCTGTAGGGGCGACATTTGTCCAGTCAGTATCATTAGACAATCTATGTCCTTTCAAATTCCATGGATTACAAGTATGGACAATCTATCGTTCTTGGAGGGGGTGGTCCATTCCTCCCTCAAAGAAGTGTGGATAACGTTTCCTTCTGAAGAAGAGCTCACTTGACCCCTCCTTGGCCATAAACTACTGTCCCATTTCTTCTTAAGATTCTGGACAAAGTGGCCTACCTCCAATTCCAGGAATGTGTAGAGGATAACAATATCTTTGGCCTGTACCAGTCTGATTTTCGGGCACGACATGGGACTGAGACAGCTTTGTTGGATTTGAAAACCACCCTGGCTGGTATTGTGGATAAAGGCCATCCGGCCCTGTTGATGCTCCTAGACCTCTCAGGGGCCTTTGACCTTGTCGACCATTCCATTCTTGTTGACAGGTTGAAGGGCCTGGTTGGCAGCTCTCAAAAGACCACTGACTGGATTGCAAATTTTCTTGGTCCCCGAGTGTTCTTACATGCACTGCCAACATATTAAAGTTCCACACATCAAGTGCCACTTAAAAATGTTCTACTCATCTTTTCTTTTATTGTACAAAATACCTAGACACCGTGCTACTGCAAATGCACATATGCAATGTTTAGCTTTCAGCAAAATCCTCCAAAAAATAAAAACACTTTTAAATGCACACCATTTTCCATTTCTCATTCCATATGAACATCAAACTTTCCAACCTTTCTCATTATATCCCTTATCGTCCCGCCATTCTCCACCTCTCGGCCATAAGTGTATACTGCAAAATGGCCCAATTCATCAAATTGTTTGCACAGTGCAAAGTGACTTTCCATTGCTAAAAAGTGTAGGGGTGAGTAGTGTCTAAATCACCTCCTCAGCCCTCACATTTCACACGTCTACAAACATCTAAAAAACAATGATCCCAATCATAAAGGCAACACAGACACAGTTAAGAGATATACCTCCTGCTCCTTTTATGGTAATGTGGGCAAAGGGAAGCCTATACTCTCAAAAGGGGTGTGAATGTGATTCAGTAGCAACCCAAACAGCAAAGTATAACAGTCAAAAATAAAATTAAAAAAATCCCTACTACAAGCAAGTCATTAATCTCAAAATGTTCCAGTAACATCACAATACAACACTTTCAAACGGAAAACAGTGTATAGAAGGCCATCATAGCCCACTTGGAAAGCAAAAATAAGTAGGAAGCATTTAAAGAAAAGTTACACTGTTTGGCTATATACCACAAATGTGAGACTAAAGGCCAAAAACAAAATGCATTGGCACATTTGTGTCAGAAAGATGGTGAACCCAGTGCCTGTACAATAATCTTTCCCTAAAACGCTAAATGTGCATTTGCTTTTTCATTACTCTCTCACATATTATCCCTTCACATGTCTTCGCATTTGAACAAGCTTGTGTCCACTAGCCCTTCATACACACAATACATGCAATAAAATCATTCCAAACATGACGTGTACAAAGTAGACTTACTGGATGCATTTGAACCTCTGAGGCGAATGTTTAATTTCAAACAACACAATATTTCCATTCTCTTTGGCATATTTTTCAGCCCTATTTCATCTCCATAGTGTATCACTACCAAACGCTTTTTAAATAGGGATATGCGAATCGGCAGAAGTCATTTTCTAGCTTAGGAAAACAATGGTGGTTTGAATCGGCTTAAACAATCTGTACCATTTGGAGCTGACACTCAAAATAGTTCAAACATTTCAATCCAGAATTCAAGCTTCTCGCATGGATATATAGTTATTTAATGGTTCAACACAACTTGAATACGTCCCGAATCGGCTTAAACAATCTGTACCATTTGGAGCTGACACTCAAAATATTTCAAACATTTCAATCCAGAATTCAAGCTTCTCGCATGGATATATAGTTATTTAATGGTTCAACACAACTTGAATACGACCCTATGGTCATACGGAATTCTGGGGTACTATTGGCTAAAGGAAATTATAGAACAATACTGTTATAGCCTGCATGAGGCATTCTGTTGCAAAATGATCAGAGGGATAGAGCTTTAGGCTATGTGTGCTTCATTTAAATTCATCCCTTCTTAAAATCAACATGTATTTTTAAGGTCCTCTTATATCTGTAGTGAAACATTTTCCTTAAAATGTTGGTTTACTGTATTTTGATAGAAGCAAACAGAAATCAGGGACTGGTTAATTGGGCTTATTTCTGGTGGAATTGCTGCCATTACGAACACTGACCTTAAGTGTGCTGTTAGTACCCGTATTCAGTGTCCACACAACTCCATGGTGATTTCGGAAGAAACACAAGGGTGGCAAATCTGCTCATGGTAATTCCTCCACTTTTTGGCATTAATGGTGGGGTATATTCTTGACGATAAACCCCCTTTCAAGTGACACACAACAAGTTCACATGATGGAAGTAATTGCCCCTTAGTGTCATATCTAATGCAAACAACACACAATCTTACTTCTGCTAGCCATATTTCACAAACCAACCTACCCCTATGCCTCGATCCAACCAAATGTGTTTTTAATCATATTTGGAAAGTAATCGCTAATTTTCATTAAAAAATATTCATCACCTACAACCTAAGCTCTCCCTTAACTCCTATTTCTCTATTTTCTTTTATTGATCACAGTTTAATACTTTTTGCATCACGCTCATAAAACATTTACAGGCCGATTCATGGAATTAATGTGCGCTGAAAATTCCTGCGCAAGCGTGCGAAAGCATGCGAATTGCAGCGCAAGTGCGAAAATCGCAGCGAAACCCGCGCACAGCGATTCATGGAAGTCCGTGCACGTGTAAATCCATGGATGTGCGCTAAAATCCTGCGTGGCGCATGCTGGCGCACACGTCTTCAAACAGTGTGCGCTAGGCGCACAGCGAAAGCGCACATAGCGAAACGCACACAACAAAAGTAGGCGTAACACGGGGCGTAACACGCGGAATGGGGAAAAAGGCGTGAAAAGGTGGGCGTCACGTGGGAAGTACAGGAGGCAAATGCGCCGAACGCACACATGCGCGCCTACAACACGTATTCATGGAATCGAACGGGGCTAATGCGTGCACCAAAAAAGACGCGCTAATGCGGAAACACGTACGCCAGCAGGAAGCAGGCGTATGTGGACCCACGCAGCATAACAGTGCGAGCAAACAACAAACAAGCTCAGACACCAAGATGAATATACTGTTCCTCGCAGCAGTGGTCGTGGGATGCCGCAGGAGGAGGAGGAGGAGGAGGATTGTCAGGGCCAGAATTTTTACACCCAGATCCAGCCTTTTTGGGATGTCTGATGACCAGGTGCCAGGTGTATGGGAGGTACAGGTTTCCACCTCGCATAATACTCGACCTGGTGAGTGAGTGGGAGGATGACCTCACATCACCCACCCTGTGCTCCCAAGCACTGAGCCCCTTGGAAAAGGTGCTCAATGTACTGCACTTCTTGGCCACTGGTTCATTTCAGCGGACAAGTGCATAGTGGGGGGGCGGTGTCACAGGCCACGCAGTCACGCTGCCTGCACCAGGTGTTGGCCATCATGACTGCACGCCATCAGTCAGGCACATATACCTACCCAGAACACCTGCAGAAAGGAAGGCTGTCGTCCAGGATTTTTACAGGGTGGCACACTTCCCCAAAGTGCTAGGTGCCATTGACTGCACCCATGTGGCTCTACATCCTCCCAGGGCAACTGAGTACATCTACAGAAACCGCAAGCACTGACATTCCATCAACGTGCAGGTTGTATGTGATGCCAAGGGAATCATCACCTCAGTGTATGCCAACTATCCAGGGTCCACCCATGACAGTTTCATTTACAGAATGTCAACCCTAAACCGGGACCTATAAGCTGGGTGGCATGGCGATACATGGCTGCTTGGTGAGTATAAATGCCCCTGCACATGCATGCATGTCAGATACTGAGCAATGTCACAACCCCACTAATGATACCCATCATCACCTCCCCAGGGGACAGCGCCTACCCATTGAGCACCCACATGATGACGCCAATTTGGAACCCCACCACACCACCCGAGGTAAGACACAACACAGCCCATATTGGAACCCGGGGCATAGTGGAGCGCACATTTGGAGTGCTCAAGTCATGCTTTCGCTCCCTTGACCGCTCTGGTGGGCAGCTGCTATACGTGCCCCAGGTAGTGTGCAGGATCATAGTGGCAGCATGTGTCCTGCACAATGTTGCAACACGCCGGGGCCTGCCGGTGGACCTGGTGGTGCCCCCACCTCCCCAACCACAAGCACGCCCGCTGCGCATGGGAGGGCAAAAGGCACGTGGTGAGGCAGCCCGTACGCAGCTGGTGGCTAATTACTTCACTTAAAATCACACTCCTGTGGAGTGCACACAGCCCTGGCACATACCAGCTGACAATCAATGATGATGACATAAGGGACAGTCAACTGTCACAACCATACCAGCCTGAGATTGGTCACCTGGAATTGTTACATTGTGTGCATCCCTACCTGCCGAAAGACAACCAATGCTGTGTCACAAAAAAACACACATTTATGCTGCATGAATGACTACCCCCTTGCCAAATACAACATGCAAATAGTGCCATGTCACCCAACCTCACCCAGCTCCGCCACGCAACACACCATGGCATGTCATGCAATGTGAAAGCAAACAAAGGAATGTACAAGACCTGACACAAGTGTCACAAAGTGCACTGTCCCGAATGGAAACTGCCCACAGACAATATGCTCCCAGTAATCAATAACAAACAGCACACATGAACAAATACTTACCACAAACACAATACAGCAACACACCATGAAACATTGCAAAAACATGACAGTACTAAGTCAAAGTAGTGGTAGTCTTACAACCTGAATAAGCCAGTACATCGACCCCTTCCAACTGTAGAGTGTTGCTGCCACGCAAATGTATCAGTGTACTGCATACAACATGAACTCCATCTGCAAAGGGGACGGCCTTGTGAAGATATGAGGAAGGAACCTGCAAATTAGGACGAAGACATGGATGCACAAGCACATATCAATACACCATGCAGTGTACAGTACATCAACAATACCCACTAGGGATGTACACACAGTATTGACTACAGACTGCCCACACAGCTCATGGGAGCCCATTGTCACTGTGTAAGTCACTGTCACTTGGTCACACCCTTTGCCAGCCCATGGAAACGGGAAGCAGGAGGGGTGTGTGTATCACGAATCCAAGCATCTATCCCAAACTCAGGACAAGCCTGCATGTGCCCAGCCTGAATACAGTGGATGCCCACGGGAGCCACACACGGCAACACACTTTAAAATGAAATAAAAAATAAAAATAAAAAATGGCTATGTGAGGGACAGGGGGGTACAATGGAGGTTCGAGGACATGGTGCACACCAACACCCACCTGCGTGGATGTTGTGGAAAAAATACCTCCATGGGCTCATGGCCTGCATGGCTATGCCATTGTGGGAGAACTGCTGTCGCTCTCTTCACCCTCTGCTGCTGCATCAGGAGGTGGTGGCACTATGTGAGGCAGCCCACGCAAAGCCCTGGTATGGTCCTGCATGGCAGCAAGCATGCGGGTCTGGAAGGCCTGATTCTGGAGGATTAAAGTGCGGAGATCCCCATGCAGCATGTCACGGGTTGCCTGCATTTCTGCATGCATGGCCTTGCGGGATGCCCGGATCTCCTCATGTGTTGCCTGAAGCTCAGTTGAGAGCGAACATGTGAGCTGCTCCAGCTGCTGTTCTGCCCTAACAATTTGGGAAGCCTCAAGTTCAAGCAGACTCTGCCTGAGGTTATGGAGTTCCACCCTCAGGGCTTCCCTGTGGCCCTGTGACTCTATTGATATGGATTCGCGCATAGTCTCCAGTGCCGCCCGTTGGTCCCTGTTGGACGCCAACATGTCTTCCCTGTGTGATGGAGTCTGTTGCCTGCTGTTGTTGCTCCATCTGCCTTTCAGGGGGGATAATGGAAGTGGCCACCCTCTCCATTGCCTGAGCCATCATTTCTACTGATGCTGCCTGTTGGCGCACGGCCACCGCACCGGCGGGCACCCGACCCTGTTCGGGGAAAGGCGATCTGCACCTTGCTGTGCTGGCACTGCCTGAGGCTGCACAACTGCATTCCCCCTCTGATCTGCTGGCCCAGGAACAGGATCAGATGCTGTGGAGTGTGACCCTGCATCCGTAACTGCCAAAGGCGGACCTACCAACACTGACATCCCCATAGAGGGTTCTACCTCTGGTGCAGGTGGGTTGGACAGAACAGAATCCCTGCCAGAAGCACTGACCTGTGACAGCACATAAGTCTCATCATCCGACTCAGCACCTGAATAGAGGTCTGGGGAGCTGCACCCAGAGGCACCCCTCGACAGTATGGTCTGCAGTACCAAAGTGTTTTCACCCATCACCACACCACGTCCCCCACTGGTGCCTGGTCGTGGCTGAGAATCCTCCTGGGTCTGCATCATCTCCTGAACCTCACCAGCTTCAAGTGGGTTGTCACCTGCAAAAACATGAAATACAAGAAATGGAAACAGGCATGAGCACCATAGCACACACATAGGCCTGACAAGACAGAGATCCTGTACATGGTTTACACATGTCCCACATGACTATAAACCTGGCATGCATGCACTGTCAATGATTTTGAAGGGGAGTCAAAAAGTCAGACAATGAGGACACCAAGATGGAAAAGCAACACATTTGCAGCATGGCGTGTAGCACTGGCATCACACATCAGCCTGTGAGTGGCAGGTCCAATACACATACATGACACATGCCAGCACACAGATGTCATGTAGCATAGCCATGGTAAATTAGACAACTACAGCGATATGTCAGTGAATGAGTACTGTCATACATCCGTGTCACATGGACATGATGAGAAGATTAATGAAGAATAGTGTTGTAAATATTCATGTGCCACACACTGCAACACATCCAGTGTACAATAAGACAGTGATTGTAGGCAGATGTACACATCAATGGTTGGTCACTTCAACATGACAGGAAACAACTATCATGTTCCACATGCAAACAGGCCCTAAAAATACATTTCTGCAGGCCAATACTCCCTCACCCCGAATGGTCTAATCATTCACATAACCAGGTAACTAAAGTGGCACAATATGGGGTGTAAACAATGACAGAAGCATGTCACATATGTGGCATTAGGGATGAAAAAAGCATATGAAAAATGGGATAATCTAAACAATCAGCCTGAATGAACACAGAAAAAATCAGAACAAAGTTGTTCCAAGATGATAGTTCAAGTGCAACAGCAGTAATGTGGGGCTAATTGGCTACTGTGGGCAGAAGGGATACTGTCATACCCAAATCAAAGGCACGTGAATGTATTGGAGGAAGCACACGGGTGACCCATAAAACTCAGCAGTACACACCCTCACCTGGCACTCAATCAGAACCCGTCACCAAAACAACATACACAAGCTTGTTCTTTGGTCTGCGTTTCAGGTCATTCCACCGCTTGTAGCAATCATCAGCTGTGCGCCTCACACATCCAAGGGCACTTATGAGGTCCACGATGGTCTGCCAGTGTGCCCTACGTTGACCAGGTGTGGTCTTGCACCATGCAGTCACCACCATTTCACGGCTATGTGCCAACACATAGGTCACAAGTGCATAAAGCGCTTACACGCTAAGGGCCTTTGGTCCAATGAAACCGCGTACGTGTGCTGACGCGCTTACGCGCGAAAGGCCTTTCCTCGAATTAAACGCTGATGTGCAAGATTTTCACATGCCAAATCACTCCGTATCAAGCTGGCCACGCAACAACACACGGAAGACCACGCTCCTGCCCAGAAGGCCTAATTACTGCCCCCCAGAGCCCCGAGCACGCTCCCACCTGCCATCTGCTGCTGCCTGCCTGCCTGCTGCCCACGTACCCTGGTATTTGGTGCCTGCACATCGACAGGGTTCCAGTTGCTCTGTCCACCCCTGCTGGAACAGAAGACTCCCGACTGGGATACCATCGCTCCACAGCCCAGCCCCAGGACCCAGTTACCCACCCACGCCTGCCTCGGGGGTCGCCATGCTGCGGCAAACACCATCTGAGACCACTGGCGACCCCCAGCCAGAGAGACAGAGGGCCACCAGTTTCAGTGTGAAGGAAGTTGGTGTCCTAGTGGAGCAAGTCCTGCGGCAGTATGATGCCCTCTTCGGAACATCACACGCCAACAAGGAAGGACGGGAGAGGATCTGGGACGACGTAGTGGTTGCCATCAACGCGGAGGAGATGGCAACCCGCGACATCAAGCACGTCAAGAAGCACTGGGAGGACTTCAGGTCCAGGACCCTCCACAAGGCCCGGCGCCTCACGGAGGGGGGGCAGGTCAGCATGAGTGACATCCATTTGAGGGTCCTGGAACACGTATGCCCAGCGCTCCACGCCCAGATCCTTCGGAGGAAGACCCATCTGGAGTTGAGCGGTAAGTGCCCAAGCATTGTTGTGTGAGACAGGGCATGTTGTAGTGTGCTGGTAGTCTGATACTTGCCTGTGTGTGTGACATGGGCCATGTATGGATGTGTGTGTGCAGGGACATCATGTTCATGCATGTGAGACCAGTAATGTGCGAACCACATGGTTGGTGCATGAGTTCCAATGCAACATGGGGAGCTGTATGGCAAATGCACACATGAAAGCATGCCAGTGTATGTTTTTGCACAGGGTGGGGGTGTGAGGGATGGGTGCTGCTGTCTTGTACATGTATGGTGCACATGTGTGTGTGTCTGAGAAGTGTGTCTGTGACTTTGATACACCATGGATTTATGACACATGTCCGTGATGATGTGTACATTCACTCATGCAGTGCAGTCACCGTTGTATGTACTGTGTCTATCCAATGTGTCTGTGGTGTACAAGGCATGATGCATGACCCTCCGGTGATGTGTGTGCATGGGATCACTGTGAGCCATGATGCATGTGAGTTTGAAGACAACATTTGGATTAATAGAGGCCCTTGTACATGGATGCTGATGCTGATTGCAGGCGCCGTGCCTGTTTATGCATGTGTGTTGCGGTGTTGCGTGCATTCACCCATGTGTTGTGGAGGGACAGGATGGAAGTGACGTTAGACACTGCCACTCATGTGTTATTGCTTCCTGTCTAGGCGAATATTGTACTGTACCCTAATGCTTGTGTTCTATGTCTCCCTCTACGCAGTGGCAAGTGAAGAAGAGGACGGAGGCGGCACTGTGGAGCCAAGCGGTGGGGATGCCTCCACTGGGCGGCAACGCAAGGCCCAGCCACCCTCCCATGACTTGCCATCATCCGGGAGCGAGGGGGTTGGTGCCGCGTCTGCCACTACGGCTGTGGCGGAAGGGCCGGGTGAGCCCCCACAGGGGCTTGCATGGCGGAAGACGGTACGGAGACATCCAGGTTGGTGGTCTCCACAGAGGAGGAGGAGCCCGCTGATGAGCCGCACATGGGGCCTGGTGGGGGTAGTACCACTGGTGCAAGTGGTGCAGTCCAGGGCCAGGGTCAGGAGGCAGCACAGGTCACCGTGGAAGGGCCTGTGCATGTCCCTGTCCTTGACCCTGTGACTGCACCAACATGCACCAGCAGGGATGCCCCGTTCCAGGCCCGTCCGCAGGTAGGGGAGAGTGCCATGTCATCTGCCTCTCCACTAGCTGCGGACGAGGGGTCCAATGAACGTATGGGATCCATCCTGATTGGTGTTGCGTGCGCACGCGTGTCATTTGTGATGATGTGCGTCCTTCCTGGGCGGAAAACGCACGCCATCACAAACAGCAGCGTCACGACATGGCACTGTTGGGAGGGGCCCTGGTTGGTGGGTTACTACATGTGATGCGCACTCTGGCGGACCTCTCCTCCTCTGTGGAGACTATGCGCCAGTCGTTCTCCCTGCCGTCTTCCGGCCCAGATTCCACCAGGGCCCCCTGTGGACCTGGCCTGACCAAGACAGCCAGCTTGGTGGAGATCCCATCCATGCCACAGTCGGGAGTCGGCGGTCCAGCAGGGGTGGACACCACAACTGGAGACCAGCTGATGGAGGATGTGCAGGCATCATCGGACAGGGCACATGGGCAGCAGCAGCAGCAGGAGCAGGCTCTAGGTGGGAGCAATGATGGCTTGGGGCCATCGACATCAGGGGGGCAGGCATCGGCCACAGGGCAGGAGAACCCTGGAATGGATGTGTCTTCCGTGTGGCTGCGGTTGGGCCAGCGTATAGGTGCGGAGCGGCGTTGGGCGGAAGAGGCGTGGCTCACCATGGTCAGGGCAGAGTTCTCCATGCCTCGAGCGTTGAGGTGGGCAGAGTGCCTTGAGGCGACTCGCAGGGAGTTGGAACAGGCCATGAGTGCCTCCCTGCAAGACCTCGGGGCCAGGACAGAGGTCCGCCTCCAGCAAATAGACATGGAGTTCGATGATCGCCTGGCCGAAATCATCACTCAGTGAGCCGCAGGACTTGCCCGTCGCCTTGTAAATAGTTTATAGTATTAGGTTTCCTTTTTTTTCTTTATTTTGGGGCTTTTAAACTATGCCCCACACTTTTATAAATAGTTTTTTTGTTAGGTAGGTTATTAGATAGGTTTCATTTGTTTCGTTGGGCTCATGGACCCTTGGAAATTTGATTGTACATAGTTGGATGTTGGATTGATTTTGATTTTGTACATGGATCAATGGATTTTTCTTTTGGACAATGGATTGTACATAGTTGGACAATGGATTATTTTGAACTTTTTCTTTTGATTTCACCATGGATCAATGGATTTTTCTTTAACGTTTCCTTTGGATTTGCTTTGGTGAAGGGAGAGTTTGGACTATTTTTCTTTTGGATTTCTTTGTATTGGTTATACTTTTCATTTACTCTTCTTTTGCACGTGCTTTTCATTTCATGTTTGCTATTTTGTTATGCTTTCATTTTATTGATTTATTTTTGTACATAATACATTTTCATATTTTAGTTCCATGTGTGGGATTTGCTCATTGGGTTAATGCATGTGAAAATGTGGGTTTACACAATCAATGCCACCGAGCGTGTGTGTGTGACGGACATTTGTTGATGTACATAGTTGACTTTTGGTTTGTGTCTTGAGATGGGCATGTCATTGTGGGTTTGATTGGGAAATCATTGCATCTCAGTAATGGGGAGGCGTGCTGTGGTATTTTGGTGTAGAAGTGGGCCATGATTGTGCATCTTTATTTCATGTAGGGGGGACATGAGTGGGGGCCTGCTGGCAGGTGCCCCTCACTGATGAGGGGTGTGGGTGCAGGGGAACATGTGTGGGACATGAGTTGGGGCCTGCTGGCAGGTGCCCCTCACTGATGGGGGGTGGGGGTGCAGGGGGACATGAGTGGGGGCCTGCTGGCAGGTGCCCCTCACTGATGGGGGTGGGGGTGCAGGGGAACATGTGTGGGGGCCTGCTGGCAGGTGCCCCTCACTGATGGGGGGTGGGGGTGCAGGGGGACATGTGTGGGACATGAGTGGGGGCCTGCTGGCAGGAGCCCCTCACTGATGGGGGGTCGGGGTACAGGGGGACATGAGTGGGGGCCTGCTGGCAGGTGCCCCTCACTGATGGTGAGTGGGGGTGCAGGGGGACATGTGTGGGACATGAGTGGGGGCCTGGTGGCTGGTGCCCCTCACTGATGTGGGGTGGGGGTGCAGGGGGACATGAGTGGGGGCCTGCTGGCAGGTGCCCCTCACTGATGGGTTGTGGGGGTGCAGGGGGACATGTGTGGGACATGAGTGGGGGCCTGCTGGCAGGTGCCCCTCACTGATAGGGGGTGGGGATGCAGGGGGACATGTGTGGGACATGAGTGGGGGCTGCTGGCAGGTGCCCCTCACTGATGGGGGTGCAGGGGGACATGTGTGGACATGTGTGGGGGCCTGCTGGCAGGTGCCACTCACTGATTGGGGGTGGGGGTGCAGGGGGACATGAGTTGGTGATCACTAGTGCAACGTGACATGTGGCCTGGCTGGGGGGCATGGCCATGGTGGACGGGCTGCCTGCGGGACATGTCTAGGGGTGCAGGGTAGTCTCCTGTGGTGTGGGCTGCCTGCAGGGGCCGTGGAGGGGGTAGAGGAGACACCTGGAAAGACCCACACTGCCAATTCACGTGTAGGACTCCCCGCGCACCACACTGAATACACGTAACCCACTCTGACAGCCGTTTCGCGTGTGAAAGTTCCTGCGCACCCCAGTAACACATGTACTCCGCTCGCACAGGGCCAATCGTGTGTGAAAGTTCCTGCGCACCCCAGTAACACACGTACCCCGCTCGCACAGGGCAAATCGCGTGTAAAAGTTTCCACGCACCCCAGTAACACACGTACCCCGCTCGCACAGGGCCAATCGTGTGTGAAAATTCCTGCGCACCCTAGTAACACACGTACCCCGCTCGCACAGGGCCAATCGCGTGTGAATGTACCCACGCAACCCAGTAATACACGTACCCCGCTCGCACAGGGCCAATCACGTGTGAAAGTTCCTGCACACCCCAGTAACACACGTACCCCGCTCACACAGGGCCAATCGCGTGTGAAAGTTCCCACAAAAACCAGTAACACACGTACCGCACTCGCCCAGGGCCAATCACGTGTGAAAGTTCCCGTGCACCCCAGTAACACACGTACCCCACTCGCACAGGGCCAATCGCGTGTGAAAGTTCCCGCACACCCCAGTAACATATGTACCCGGCTCGCACAGGGCCAATCACGTATGAAAGTTCCCACACACCCCAGTAACACATGTACCCCTCTCGCACAGGGCCAATCGCACAGGGCCAATCGCGTGTGAAAGTTCCTGCGCACCCCAGTAACACACGTACCCCGTACCCCGCTCGCACAGGGCCAATCATGTGTGAAAGTTCCTGCACACCCCAGTAATACACGTACCCCACTCGCACAGGGCCAATTGCATGTGAAAGTTCCCGTGCACCCCAGTAATACACGTACCCCGCTCGCACAGGGCCAATCGCATGTGAAAGTTCCTGCGTACCCCAGTAACACACGTACCCCGCTCGCACAGGGCCAATCGCATGTGAAAGTTCCTGCGCAACCCAGTAACACACGTACCCCGCTCGCACAGGGCCAATCGCATGTGAAAGTTCCTGCGCAACCCAGTAACACACGTACCCCGCTCGCACAGGGCCAATCGCATGGGAAACTCCCCGCACCGGGGTGTACATGTATTCGGAGGGGTGAGCGGGGAGTTTTACTGGCGTTTTCGTGGTTCGGGGCCTGTGCGCCATATACGGGTTTTGTGCACTGTGCATGGCACACGGAGAGGGGTTGGGGGCGTAACTGGCACTGCTGCAGCGTCGCTGCGACACTCTGTGCCACGGCTGGTTTTGGATGCTAAAATCCATGAATACGCTGTGCGCCGAAATGGATTTTAGCGCACGCGGCTGGCGCAGAAAGACGCACGCGCACACTTTGCGCCAGCCGCGTGCTCCACTTGTGCGCTGAATTCTTTGAATTACCCTGTTAGATGTGTGGGAATTTATATTATTTCATTGTCACCTTTTGCGACTTTAATTTATTTTCAGGATCCTTGGCTATGCCTCATTAGACCTTTTTACTGCACTAAGTACCTAGATTTTCACATCGACTACACTGGAAACTCCAGACTTCAAAACTATATATTATGAATTAAATAGGTCACACAATAACAGACTGCTGCACAAACTTATGATACCACGTCTTCATGTGCATATTTAAAAATCTGTCACCACAATGAGACACATTTACATGCATAACATATTTCAAAAACCATCAGTATGAAATCACTTTAACCATTAATTTTGTTGTAAAAAGAAAACAGAACATGCAATTTCACTCAGATAGTTTTTCTTTGAGTTCTAAAAGCTATTTAATATTCATTATAATGGTCTGCACCATATATTAACACCCTTTTCATTTCTCCCTTGAATACCATTGATAGATTGGGGATGCAATCTGCACACCCCTTACCATGCAGTTCAGTAGTTATGTGGGCATTTACCATTTATTCCTCAGTCCCACCTACTGTCTACCCCTGGAACCTTTGGTCAAACGTCAGGTTAGTTTGATGTTAGAAATAATGGTATCTCTTGCAAAATATAAATATTCCCATAACAAATTTAGATTGAGAAAGCTTCCATTTAAATTCCCTTGCAAGAAACCCCCAAAACAATTCTTTGGTGATCCTTATTTATATTAATCCACTGGAACTCTATTAAAGCCAACTCGGCTGTCCTGCCTGCAGCTCAGGCTTCCCTCAGTAGCTACTTCCCCCTTCCACCTCAGGACTCGTCCAGCTCGGAAACCTGTCATGTGACAAGACACACAGATAACAGGACTGCTTCCAGCCAGGTTTGGTATAATGCCTTAGGCTCTGAGGACAAAGCTAGGACTTAGTTCTCACACAAGTGAAAATCATTTCAAAAGTTGGAAAAACACAGCTTCAGGTTGCTCAAAGTCAGGGTACATCTCAGCAATGCGATAGACAGAGGAGGCTCCATCTCCTGCCTATGCAGCTCTCTTTTCTTTCCAGCCTGCAGCCTCACAGGTCAGCCAGCCAGCAACTGATCCAACCTCCTTTTTAAGCTTGTTATCCTTTTTCATCTCGCTCTGTTCTTGCTCTTTGCGTATCCAACAACATTTTCTCTCTCCTCCCCTCACCTTTTAAGCTCTCTTTCATTCACCTGCCATCTACCTTTATTTCCGTATTAATTCTTTATTGTTTTTCCACCTCTTCTCATACATCATCGTGATGTCATGAATGATAACTCTGGTCAATCGCCACCTGCTTTTTAGCCACCAACCCTGTTAACTTTCTAGACTTTTTCTGGTCTTTTCTACGATACCCACGTTGTGCTGTCTGACGGTGCTCAGAGTACAGCATCCACCAAACACACTGCTGTTCAGCTTTCCTAAACTAACATTGCAGTGTGAATGTTCATGCATCTGCAGCCTGCAACAGGGCCTATAGCCTAATCAAACCCACCCTGGCCCAAGTCTAATTGCTAACGTCAGTAGTATTACAATTAGTATTGTTAGCAGTGTTAGCATTTCGTCATGTGAAGGTTGTTAACACCCTGCACTATCCTATACATCTGCTAAGACTCCCTACATAATCCTACAGATGTCACTTTGAGACGTCAGAAAATCTCTGAGACACCGCAGACCCTCACCAATCCACCTCACCAGCACCCCACACTACAGTACCTTCAAACATACCTCAACAAAAAACAATGGGCCTCATTACGACTCAGGCGGTAAGGGTTTTACGGCGGCGTAAACAGCGCCGACCCTTACCGCCTGAGACGAGGTCCCTTAGCGCCATGGCGGACTTAACACCTGCATTTAGCAGGTGTTAAAATCCATGGCGCTAAGGGACCATGGAGTTAATTACGCCACCGTAATTTACGGTGGCGTAATTAACGCCTTCCCCACTCCCATTATGCCCTATGGGGCAAAAATGGGAATGGGGAAGGGTAAATGGGGATTGGGGACTTACCGCCCCGCCAACCTCAGAATGGGGCGGTAAGTCCGCCAACCACCATGGCGTTTACGTAGTTTACGCCATGGTGGTAAAGTCACGGCCCAGGCGGTAACTTACCGCCTGGGTCGTAATGAGGCCAAATGACATTATCTTTTTCTCTCACCAAGGAACACACTGCATTTACATCATGGAATTTGATTCAATGTTTGCCCAAATTCTCAGTATGAACTGAATATGTGCAGATAACATCATTGTTTCCTTCTCAGAGCTTCCATACTGCCCAAATAAGTAAAAGTTCGCTGTTTACATTGCGAAAGGCGATACTCTTATAAATGGCAGAAATCCATCAAACATACTGGATGCCGTCATGCATCTGTGGCATATGTTTAATTTCTAACTACTCCCTATTTTCATTCTATTCACACCAAACACGTTTTTTTAAAAATTATATTTAATGTATTTTTATTTGTATATGGTTTTTTTCTTTGCATAAAAGAAAACCTTTACAAAATTTCACAAATTTAAAACAATAAGAATAATATTGAAAGAAACAAATTACATTCACACAATTCAACAGTATAAATAAAATAAAACTAACATCATTTCACAGAATTCTCAAATAAGAGCATTGTATTAATGCATTGAGTTCTAAAACAAACACCTATTTACCAAAAGAGACAGACTGAAGCTTACTTCAATCTTCATACAAAAGGGCAGACAACTAGCAATATTGCAATTTTTACCTTGACTCCTCTAAGCTAAACCACATTCTATTTTCAAGAATCTCACTATCGCTATGTTTGAGTATATTTACCATACAACATTCGCTTCCCTAAATGTTTAGAATTAATGCAATGTACATCTGCAGAAAAACGGCTAAAATAAGAAAGCCTAGGTAAAGACAGTGCAGGGCAATCAATCAGAAGGTGTCTCAGTGTTTCTTTGATTTGATTTGATTATTATTTTTACAGAAATTACATGGAATAACAGAATCCTTTACTTTATTTCTTGCTGCTATGATTTCTCCCGTGGCGAGAACGTTAAAGCAAAATCTCATGAAGATGTTTCTAGAGTTCCTATTTGGGAAACGAATGAGATAAGGTTCCATTATACCCATAGGTTTATAATAGGAAACCAAGTGAGAATATAAGCCATACTTTGTCAATTTTTGGATTGGGTTTGCCCAATCTCCATTTTGCAGTAATTGGGTAACTTTTTTTGGTTAGAGAGTAAATGTGTGCAAGGTAGATCCTGTGGAAATAAGTAATATTCTACAAATTTCCGTTCATTTTTTAAGAAAGACTAATCTGGAGATATCTGACTTCATATGATGGCCCAAGTCGGAGTATAAAGAGTTCACGCCTTCCACCATCAGATTACGAAAAAGGGAAAGACATTTCCATTCAATAACACTTTGTAAAGATTGTAGGCCAAACTCATATCTCAGTGCAGCCAGAGGGACGCATCTTGGTAGGCAGTGAGTCATTTCTCTTAGGATAAAGGATTCCAATTTACTTGCATCAAGCTTACCAGCGATAAACGGGATTTCCAAACCATAAGACATTTTTAGTGTTAGTTTTTCTTTGTAATACTTTATCATTGGAGCACAAGAGGAAGCGCCAAATTTGCGATCAACTGCTTTCATTTGAGCAATACTTTGTTTGGCCTTCAAATGGAAGTGATTTCATATCTGTAAATAACTTGGGCCATCATTAATCAAAAATCCCAGATATATCATAATGCGCTTTGTTCCTAACTTGATCTTGTTCAGAAACCATTTATCCGTAATTTGTGTTCTAATTCGACTAAAGCGCATTACGTGGGAATTGGAAGGGTTGATAATTAGTCCATTAAGTGCCATATACTGCACAAATGCAGAAAACAATCTCTGAAGTCCCAAAGGGGTTTTATCAAAAAGCAGAAAATCGTCTGCATATGAGCACCAGCACATCTTTTTGCCTTCCAGAGTAGGTTGAATAAAAGCTGACTTCACTAGGCAAGGACCCACATCAGAGGTGTATACATTATAAAGAGCTGGGGCAAATATGCAGCCCTGTCTAAGACCGTTCGATGTTGGAATTTGGAAAGATAACAATCCTTCATTATTCAGGCGTACTTGTATTTTTGAGCTTTCATGAAGATAAATAAGGATTGCTAAAATTTCCTTTGGAAGGCCTAGACCATCTAATTTCCACCATAGTGTCTGTCTATCGACCAGGTCGAAAGCAAGTGACAGATCTACACTTGCTGGATATACAGGAGACCCTCCTTTGTTCCACCCAATTTCCTGTAGCAGGGAGATAATTAACCCTCCCGCCATGGTTCCCACTCCTCTTCTAAAACCGAATTGTGTAGTAGCAATTATTGCATTAGTAATAGACCAATCCTCCACTTGTTGTAGGGTCAGACCCGCAAAGATGTTCGATTCTGCGTCCATTAGCGCTATTGGGTGAAGGCAAAGATCTATCTCCCTTCTTATAGATTGGAATAATGAGTGATAGATTCCAGGAGGGGGGAATGGACTTGGTAAGTTCTATGTTAGAAAATAATAGAGATAACACTTTGGACCAGCTATCAGGATCATCCCTTACTAGTACATTTGATAGCCCGTTGGGGCCCGCAGCTCTGGATGAGCTAGACTTCACGATCCTGTCTCTAATTTGGGCCACTGAAAAACTGCAGTTTCATTGCGTACATTGCAAGTTATCCGAGAAGACAAATGGCGGGGCTCTGGGGGCATATAACGCAGAAAAGTACTCCGACCAAGATTGTTCGTAACTTGGGTTTAGCATTTGGTTTCCGCGGATTGATTGCCCATTTATTAGGTGCCAGAATTTACGCGAGGAAGTGTCCCTAAGGGCCCTCAGTATTGCTTCATTATCTGCTTAAAATAGGGAGCACTTATAACCTTTTGGCCTGTTTTTATATATTTGTTTCATGTATCTTGCCCCCTCCTTTTTGTCAATGTCTAAGATCTTCTGTAGTTTGAGTAGTCTTAAAGATCTTCTCAAGTGCAACTTAGCTGAAAGTATGTTTTGATCATATTTGTGAGTATGAGATTTCTCAATAGTTTTTCATTTTTTATGACTATAGAGCTGTCAATCAGTGTCTTCACACAGGGGGTGAAGTTGGCATAGGTGAACCTATTTTGTTTTATTTCCAATGATGTTGCGATGTGATCTTACCAAAACATATTGTTGCATGCTTGAACATAACCAGGGTGCCATACAATTCGATTTTTTGCACAATTCAAACCTAGGACTGGAGAAGTGTTTTGATAAGAACAAGCACCTCTTAAGACGTTGATGTCTACTTCTAGCATTTTATGATCGCTCAAAGTTGTCTCAGTTATATTGAATGTTTCTACTAGGCTAAGAATATTTTCTGTACTAAAGATGTAATCAATTGCCGAGGTCTTATTGCCTGATGACCAAGTGATGTAAGGCACTTCCGGTTTCAGTATGGAATGTAATGAGACAAGACCCCATGAGATGAATAACAAATTCCAGATTAGCAAGTCATTTTTTTTATATGCCGCATCTGTAATTTTTGGAAGAAATTCTCCCTCATGGTTTAACTCGTTAAAACTTTCTCTAAATGTCACTGATAGATTCTCTATTACTAGATTACTATCCGAATGCAAATCACCACGAGTCATATTTATATTACGGTCACTCCCAACCAGTGTGTGAAGAGCTTTATAATTTCAAAGAGCATTTTTCCATAATTGCTTCCATATTCAGAATTAGCTCATACAAATTTGCACCAGGAGACCACTAGACATTCAGAATCAGCAGATGAGAAATTGCCTCATTACCCTCCACCTTTACCAATGCGCCCAAAACATGAGGAGCAATTACAAATGTTTCAACCATGTGCGAGCCCATATCTAACTTTAAAGCGGTCAAGTGGCATCCAGCAGGCTGCCCCCTAACCCCCTAATATAGCAACACACAAAGGCATCAGGTCGCACTGGTGTAAGTAACCAATAACTGAATGCACAAGAGATTCTTACTCCTCAATTTTTGACATAGTTCATGCGAGGATAGTAAATATGTGTTACCTCTTGAGTTCCAACACACAATTGCTAATCTATTGTCTTGGTTAAAGCTGTTGTTTCAGTGTTTGAAGCTGGCACATAGAATCTCTTAATGTTAAGGCTAGCCATCGCCAGCTGGATTCTTGATCCCCACTAAATGCCCCTTCATTCTTTTGTTGTTGATTAGAATTGTCTTGTGACAAACGTGGTGCAATTTGGGGAAAGGCCTCCCGCTCTGATTTGCTTTCACCGAAAATCAGCAAGTCAAAGCCCAAACTATTCAGCTGCTCAACCTCTGCCAGTACTTTTCGGAAGACCATTTTTGAATGAAAGACTAGTCTTACATGATCAAAGAACCTAGGATGGATGAGGTCAACTCTATTAATATCCTCACTGGATAGATTTTTTAGGGACAATATGTCATTTAGTAAGGCAAGAGAGCGTGCTCTATTCATGGCTGGTTGATATCCACAATCGAATAAAGGATATAAAAGGACACTAGGGAAGTCCGGATAGGCCGGCTTTCTCCACGTTATGTATCATAAGTCTGTCTGAAGATAGCTTTTTGGACTAAACTCTGTATTTTTTTTTCACCTGTTTGATGCCTGCATTTACCTTTGTCTAAAACCGGTAGGGCCACCCCTGCAGTGCTTTGTACTGGCTCTATAGTATTTTGGATGGAAATTGGTATAATAGGCTGCAAGGTTGCCTTTGGGTCCCTCATTGGAGCGGCATATGCTTCCGCGTTGACATTCCCTTGGGTTTTAAGGGGCAGAATAATGGGACCCTTTATTTTCTGTAAGTCTACTGTTCCCCCTTCTTTCCTGAGTAGTTCTTCTATAGTAGACCTAATGAGGGAATTGATGTAACTTTCATAAGGCTTGTCGGTTGCCAATCGAGACTCTAATTGTGCACTTGCATCCTTTTCACTTGTCAAATCAACTATCGGGGTAGGCACGGGAAACTTTCCGGCCCAGTGATAGGATTATGCAGCTGTTGATGGAGGGGCAGTGTGGAGTCAGATTGTGCACTATCCGATTCTGTTGCCGCAAGTTTAATTGCTATTTCTGGAGTCGGAGTTCCTAGCCCAGCCGCTGCCTTGTCGATAGTAGGAATTTTCGGTTTTGCGAACAATTCATACATTTCCCTCTGCTCTCCCTGCTGAGAGTGCGGGTTCTTGGATTGAAGAGGATTTGGATGTTGTGGGAGAGAAGAATCGAAACCCTTTGGAGCTGCTGTATTTTTTTTCTTTGCTGCTTTATGGTGAATCTCCTCTGAAAGGGTGTTAGAAGGATTGTCATACGTGCCAATGTTCATTTCAGGGGGAGTAATCACCCCTCCCTTCTTTACCACTGCTATCCCAGGTGTATGTAATAGGTCCTTTTCCTCTATAGTACATTTTCTCCAGGTATTTTTGGAAGCTTTATTCCTTCGATCATGGGGAGTGGATGGCAATTTGTTTTTCTTACTTTTTTGCGATTCTTTTTTTTCCTCATTTTTTGAAGAAGTTGATTTTTGTATCTGAGGAATAGAGCTTTCCAACACTGGAGGCAACTCGGTCGATGGATCTGAAACCCCCTGTTTGTTATTCTGAAGTTCAAATGAGTTGTTAGGAATATTATTTTTGTCTCCCCATAGCTGAACAAGCTTATTTGGGCGAGCTTCTGAAGTATTTGTACTCATTTTAGATGTTGCTAATAAACGCTCCAATAGAATTCTCATTTCAAAATAGCAAGTGGATCGATCTTTTAACTCCTTCAATATTAATAGGAGAGTCCTCGTATTGTCCACTTGCTGAGAAGATTGCTTATGGGATGGAGCATTCGAGGGATCTTCAAAATGTTGAGATAAGCCCAATAACGATGGATCTACAGAGAAAAAAATTGGGAGCGTGTCTAGGAAAGATGCACTCTCATGCAAATTGATGTTTTGAGCTGGCTGAGTAGCAAATAAACATGAGCTCGATGCCTCTTCTTGTGGAATTTGGGGAGGTCCTCCCATAGAAATCATTGAGGAATTTACGATTTCTTCTGCATTCAATATTAACGAGTCACTAGGTTCTGGGGGGGAAGGCGGGAGAGTTAGATTTAATGCCATTTGCATTGTATTTTTTATTGGAGTAAATACAAGGGGGCGGATAGGATATCCTCATACATCCGCACCCCCTGTGTAGTTGAACTCCTTGTGGCCGGAACCGTCTGTGCAGGACAAGAATATGTGTATTCTACACAAATGCCGCTATGCTAAAGAATGGGATGCCTTATAGGAGTCTGTTTTTATCAGAGTGTAATGCTGTAAATAACTACTTGGCCTTACTTGTTATAATGGAGGTGCTTCTGCCTCACGCTCGATTCTAATAAATGTACCAAAGGGCACTTCCAGAAAAATAAATAAATAAATAAAAAATAAAAATATGGCCACTCATTCCAAGCCCGCCAGCCGCTGCGCGCTATTCAAAAATTTGTGAAATCTGATTTTCAGTCTCAATATCCAAGGCAGCAGGAAAACCCAAGTTAGCAGAGCTCAGATGCAGTTTTTTCCTTCTCATACCAATTTAGTTATAATACTTAACAAGATGTTACTGCCCAGAAAAGTCCCCCGCTCATCGCCTCCTCGCCGAACAGCCAGGGCACTTCCTACGCACTTCACGTGCGCGCGCAGACGTGCGCAGTCCCAGGGCTGTTATAGAGGCTGCTGGAAGTTGGTGGGCGGGACTTGTGGGTGAGAAAGTTGAAGACCTGAAAGCAGGAAAAATACCGTGTTGAAACAGACAAGGGAGTTGTTAGTTACACAAAGCACAAAGTCAATGGCAAAAATCAATGAGAAAGTTACTTTTTAAAGGCGTCACGTTTCACCTATTCATGAAAGTGCAGCTTCCTCTTGTGCATACATCAGTCCACAACAAACACGGCCACGTCTATGACATACATGCCAACATTCTGTGACCAAAAATCTGTAGGAATCTTAAAGTTTCAAAAATAGTCAGTCGAGGAGGTAATGATAGGAATAGGGCGCGTCAGCAGCCCATTGTCATTGAATGAGCCCGCCGCCGCGGGTGCATTCAATGACAATGAGGCGCCTGCCACGCCTTCTGCCATCACGCCAGCTCGGGGGAGCCCTTGAAAGACTCACCAGAGTTGACGTGGTGGGGGGGCTAATGGCGCCTTTTGTGAAAGGCACTCGCGGCGGAGGGGCGCCTTTAGCCCACCGCAGTGGACGCCTTTTACATCAAAGGCCTGCATGCTGCGCCTTCTCCCGCTACGGCAGCTCGGGGAAGTCCTTGAAAGACTCCCCCGAGCTGGCGTGGTGGGGGGCTAATGGCGCCTTTGACCAAAAGGCACCCGCGGTGGAGGGGCGCTTTTAGCCCACCGCCGTGGGTGCCTTTGACATTAAAAGCCTGCATGCTGCGCCTTCTCCCGCTACGCCAGCTCGGGGGAAGTCCTTGAAAGACTCCCCGAGCTGGCGTGGTGGGGGGCTAATGGCGCCTTTTGCCAAAGGCACCCGCGGGGGAAGGGCGCTTTTAGCCCACCGCCGTGGGTGCCTTTGACATTAACAGCCTGCATGCCGCGCCTTCTCCCGCTACACCAGCTCGGGGAAGTCCTTGAAAGACTCCCCGAGTTGGCGTGGTGGGGGGCTAATGGCGCCTTTTGCCAAAGGCACCCGCGGCGGAAGGGCGCTTTTAGCCCACCGCCGTGGGTGCCTTTGACATTAAAAGCCTGCATGCCGCGCCTTCTCCCGCTACGCCAGCTCGGGGAAGTCCTTGAAAGACTCCCCGAGTTGGCGTGGTGGGGGGCTAATGGCGCCTTTTGCCAAAGGCACCCGCGGCGGAAGGGCGCTTTTAGCCCACCGCCGTGGGTGCCTTTGACATTAAAAGCCTGCATGCCTGGCATTCTCCCGGTACGCCAGCTCGGGGGAGCCCTTGAAAGACTCCCCGAGCTGGTATGGGCAAAAAAAAAAAAATGTAAAAAAAAAAAAATTCTTTTTTTTTTTTTTTTTTTTTTACAAAAAAAAATCGGTATTTGATGTCAAAAAATCGGTAGGCGGTAGGACTGCTTAAAAAGCGGTATCCTACCGCCTAAATCGGTAGGGTTGGCAAGTATGCTATGAGGCAGGAAGCAACAGAGACATCTGGGGCAGCCGAACAGCCAGGGCACTTCCTACCTAAAGTGTAAAAATTATATTTAGAATGCAACCCCTCATTATTTGTTGTATTTCATATGCAAATAATATGCTTCTAATTCAAATATTCCTCACCCACCCACTCATCTCTCACTGTATTAACATTTCTCAATTGATACATTGCTTTTTTATCATGGTCAAAAATATATTGAAATGTCACTTTGTAAAGTTGGAAAATCGTTCAGAAACAAAATGATTTCTAGAACTTCGACAAACTCCAGACCTTCACTAAATTACCTCAGTAGCACTACGTTCAAAGGTGCCTCAGGATACCCCATGTACCATTTTAAGCCTGTTTTAGATAAAACATTCAAGCAGTTTTTTTGTTTTTTTTCTCAGATCGACGTAAGCACACCCTTCACTCCTGCAAAGCATTATGGGAGATATAGCTCTTATTTTGGTGCCATTGGCACCCAGTTCATCACTTAATTGTGAAAACCTTCATGATGAATTGCCATGAAACCAATACAAGAGCGTGCTCACATACTTCCTGCCACTTCTGGTGAAAATCCATGCAGCTGTTTATCCTGGGTGTCTGGATACAAATTGGAAACTTTCCCTACAGGAAAAGCAATGCAAAAGGTTTTTTAAAAAAACATCTTTATTTCACAATTGATATCTTTGGAACTGTTGGATAGACTTGCATGAAATGTTCCAGTTTTGAAGGGTCCGCATAGAAAATGGTTTGAGAATATTGGCCAAAATTTGCCACATATGCGTTGAATGGTCAAATTATTTTGGTAAATCCATTAGTATACAGGTTTTACATTAACCGCAATCATCCTATTAATGTAGAGTAAAGTCATCGCCTTATGGCTGAAGTGAAACCCAAGATCCATTGACTTTGGGAACATTCTTTTGCTGATAATATTCAGTATGAAATTCTCAAAAAATGCCTACATCTCTGGGTGGATTTGCTTCAAAACAAGTCAGGCACAAAGTGGAACAGATGTGGCTTTCGGTGGTTTGGTTCAAATCCGTCCAATAGGTCAAGATGCTGTTGAAAGTGCATGCTGCCATTATTCTGAGCCCCCCATTGTGAAACTGTGAACACTCAGATGACATCACAAATGAAATAATGTCATTTGTGACATCACGTATTTCATTATCAATGCCACTACTGGAAATATAGTGTACATCCCTTAGTGTATTTCAAGTAATATAAACAACATATTGTATAGAACTTGTTGTAGTTTATACTAACAGAAACAAAGTATACCTATGGACCCGTTATATGGTAAAGTGCACACAGGACTTGCCTCATTCCAGGCCCAATGGCTACCTAGAGTGGCCTGGCAAGTCTGTTGGCCATGCCCAAGGCTTTCTGCCCATTGCTCATAAGCACTGACTACGGTGTTTCCAGTGATGTAATTGATGTACTAGGTGATGTTAGAAGTTACTTGACTGGTGATATCATCCGTGTGCTCCTGGGCTGCACAACAGGAGGCCCAGAGATAAGGTGGTCTTATCCATATGAAAAGCCAATTCCTCTGGATAATATGACCACTGACCATGGTTACAGGCTATGGCAAGTTGACCCACAGACCCTTTAGGTCTAGGGAATGTTATCCATAGAAACATACAATTTTGGGTGAATGGCCATGGCCAGTGTTCATGGACACGTTATGGGAACATTGTCTACTGTGGGTGACTATATGGCATTTTGGGCATAGCTATAAGCCATGTCATGCATATGTAGCCAGTGGCCCAGTGGAACGTTATCTATTAGAAGAAAAAAAAACAACGGAATTGGTCTTTTTATAAACCTGCATGCCTTGGGCAATCTGGCCACTCATCACGGCTGTGGGACACTTCATTAAAGGGACAATGTGGTTATGTGCCCAGATAATGTGGTTTTCACGCCTCGAAACACTTGTGTATATGCGCATTGCAAATGCCACATCATATCATATCATAAGAATCTGTGAAATTCAACCAAAACACGTAGGGATGTTATAATGGAAGTGTCAAATAAGAAAAAAAAAAAAAAAACATAGGAATGTATCAGTTGTTCTAAGCTGTGGAATCCTATCTTGCACCCCACCACGCACTGCCCATACTGCCTACATCTTTGTCCTAGTCTATCATTACCATTACTGTGTGCATCCTTGTCTCAGTTCCTCATTACCATAGTCATGTGCATTCTCGTTCTAGTCTCTCATAATCACACACAGTTTAATTGGGTCCTCCACCACCATCACTGTGCATCCACATCTTGGTCCCTCTTAATGGATCCCATCCTTGTCTATGTCACTCATTACCATTACTGCATGTATACTCGTCCTCTTCCCTAATTCCCATGTGAGTCCTTGTCTTGGTCCCTCAGTACGATTACAGTGCACATCCTGGTCCCTGTCCCTCATAACTGCCTCCATGTCCATCCACACTTCATACATCCTTGTCCCAGTCCTATATTACTGAAGAAATCCTCATCCTGTGTCATCATTACCATTACCATGAGCATCCATGTTGCAGTCCCTCATCAGCACATCCTCATTGTGGTCTCTCATTATCATTACTGCCCCCAGTTCCTCATTGTCATTACTGTGCTCACCATGCCCATCCGTGCTCCAGTCCCTCATTACAATAATAAAACACATCCCTGTCCTGGTCATGCATTTCTATTACCTAGCTCATCCATGTCCCAGTCCCTCATTACCACATACATCCTCATCCCGGCCTCTCTTACCATTACCTTGTTCATCTTCATCCTGGTCTCTCATTTCCATTACCACACACATCCTCACCCTGGTCCATCATTACCATTATCGCAAGCATCCTCCTTCCACCCCTCATTACTATTACATCTTGCATCCTCGTCTTGGCCAGTGGCCATTGGACCATTACAATGTGCATCGTCATCCTCGACTCTCATTACCATTACCGCACACATCCACAACCCAGTTCTTCATTACTATAACCGTGTGCATCTTGGTTCTTGTCTCTGAGCACTCGTTCCACTCCTCATTACTGGCACAAGGTGCATCCTTGTCTTGATCCCTAAATGCTTTTACTTGTTTCATCCTCATCCTAGCCCTCTTAATGATTATCATATGCATCTTCATCCAGGTACCTTCATTAGCATTATATATTACATCCTTGTCCCGATACCTTATCGCCATGTCCATCCTCATCCTTGTTCTTCATGACCATTCCCACATGCATCTTCACCCCAGTTCCTCATTACTTTGTGCATCTTCATCTCATTCTTCAGTACCTGTGCCACATGTTATTTTTCACTGTCCCTCTTTGCAATGCGTATCTTCATCCCAGTTTCTCATTACCATTACCATGTGCATCCGCCTTCTGGTCCTTCATTAATATTACTGTGTGCATACTTGTTGTAGTCCATCATTTCCATCATTACCTTTACTGCATGCATCCTCATTCTAGTCCCTTTTCACCATTATCAATTCCATCTTTGCCCCATCTCTCATTATCATTATGTTCTACAGCCTTGTCCTAATTACCACGTGCATCCTCGTCCTTGATCCTCATTGCCGTAACGACATGCATTCTCATCCCGGCCCCTCATTACCATTACAATGTGCATGTCCATCATGGTCCCTGATTCCCACTAACACGCGCCTCCTCGTCCCACTCCATCATTTCCATTACTCTATGGATCCACGTTCTGATCCTTCATTTCCATTACTTTGCTGATCCTTGTCTTGGTCCTTCAATACCATTACTGCATACATCCTCATCCTAGTCCCTCAATACCATTACCAGGTAGACCCTTGTCCCTGTCACTCACTGCCATTGCTAAGCCCATCCACATCCCATGCCATCATTACCGTTAACACGCTCACCTTCACCCCAGTTCCTCATTACTGCATGTTTCCCATCTCTCATTGATGACTGCATACATCCTGGTCCTTCCTTAACATTACAAACTGCTTCCTCGTCACAGTCCCTCATTTCCATTACTACATACATCCTCATCCTGATCCCTTGTTATCATTTGCAAAGGTATCCTCATCCTGGTCCCTCATTACTGTGTGCATCACCATCCCAGTTCCTCATTTCTAGTGTCCATGCTTCCATGCCCTTTGCCCTTTTTGCCAAGCAGATTCTCATCCCAGCCCCTCTCTACCAATACCACATGAACCCTTGTCCGTTTTCCTCGTTGCACATGTATCTTCATCCCAGGAAGTAATTACTGTTACTGTGTGCATCCTTGTCTCAGACCGTCATTACTATTTCCACATGCACCCTGTCCCTAATTGCTGGGTGAATCCTTAACCTGTCCCTCATTACATTTAGCTGGTGCATCCTCGTTTTGTTCCATAAATTCTGCATGCATCCTCATTCCAATCTCTTCTTACCATTATTATACAGATCCCTGTCCCAGTTCCTCCTAGCATTACCACACACACCGCCAGTGCTAACCCTTCATTACAATCATCACATACATCCGCACCATGGCACCTAATGAACATGCATTCTTTTCCCCGGTCCGCATTACCAACTCTATTTACATCCTTGACCCTCATTACCATTTTTGAGTGCAGGCCAGGACCACTAGCTATGTGGTATGGCTTTCAGGGTCCACAATAATGTTAATGGTAATGTTAAAGGTATTTATTCTGTGCACCATCACCACCACAGTGGGCCCAGGCGCTCTGGCAGATCTGAGAAAAGGGGCGGAAAGGGTTGGTAGAGTGATCAGGGAATAGAACAGTGAGAGTTGTGATGTACTTTTGGCAGCTTCAGTTTGAGTTTCACCGTTTGCTGAGCTTAACTGCAGTTTTCGGGTCGGTGTGAATTCCCATGTGTTGTTGTGCTGGGTTATGTGTTGTTTGTTGTTGTAATGTGGTGAAGTACATGCGGATTGCTGTGCAGGGAAGTGGTTGTGTGAGTTTCTCTATGAGAAGTGTATGTGGAAAGTTGAGGTTCTAGAGTTGGGTTCGCAGGTTTTTTTTTTAATCTCTTTATCTTTGCGTTTCTGCCCTCAGCATCTATGAATATCTTGTGTGTTTGGTATATTCGTTTATCCGTTTAGTTTGCAAGCACATTGAGGAGTGGCAGTTTTCCTCTTTATTACTCTAGTGTTATGTCTACTTGACTGATGCAGGCAAGTTCCCGCAGAGTTTTGTGATGGTTAGGCTGGAGGATTCTGGCCCCTCACTCCCCATCCCATGTGGGATCCTTACCTATCTAAGTTTCCTCTATGGACGAGCGGTATGTGGACATGCATGGTCGGGCGTCCATCCCTCGCCCTCTGGTTAGGGAAGATTAAGATAGGGGTCAAGGTTCCTCCTTGGGCTTCTTGTTTCCCGCTGGGCCATGCATATGTGCATACTTGCAATGTATTGCACATCAGGCTCTGATATGGAGATGAACGTCAAGACGATGGCTACATTCGTCCCTGTGCCTTTGCCTGAGAGGGAATGCCCCCAACTCGGCGGATATCAAACAATTGTGGGTCGTGTTGCACCGTTAGATCAGTCAATGATCACTCTCAATAGCAGTATATTCGGTAGCCCGGCAGACCCTTTACAAAAAAAATAATAAAAAGTGAATTCTGTCGGCTGTATTTTTAATAGAAGCGTTACATTTCTAGCATGCATTTTATCATCGATCCTTTATCCAAAAATGTCCTTTACAAAATCACTGTAAATTGGTTATTTTCATATCAATTGCAAACAATAAGACTCCCTTGCAATCGATACACTTGTGCAAACTCACAGCACACCACAATTTGCAAAAAGTATTTCATTAACAGAAACAGCCCATTCAGACCTGATGTGTGGGATAATTGGCTGACGATTGTAAATAGCGATAGCTCTGCCGATACTCTTGAAATTCTCATGGGTTTGTGGTGACACACAAGCTTGCGCATTGACTGGTAGTCCATGGTCAGCAGAGAAACTTACCACTCAGCCATGTGCTTCATTGATATTCCATTGTAGCGGGGCAGGTTACTGGAAACAGCCCAATATCAGGCTAACTTCATAGAACCATTTTCTTAGACAAATGAGCCCACGACTTCACTAATTAGAAGAATTGTAGGCTTGCTGCCACACCTTGGCGTGATGCCTAAGCCATAGCAAATGCTGCACAACTAAATTGATAGGATGTGTAAAAGTGGTTGCTTCTGTTTGATGACTGTATCTAATGCCATATGGCACCTTTCCTTTGCAATACAGATTAAACATTTTACAAACGTATACGTGCATCTGGTGGAAGATATCCCATCTGTTTCCCAAGCATCAGTGAAAACAATATTCTGTAAATCAGTTTGCATACACTTTCTACGTGTCACTTCCTTTGCAGGCTTTCAATTTGCAGGCTTTTGAATGTGCCCCATTGCACGGGATGCAGAACAGTTCAAATATAAAGAAGGACCACATTTGTTGAAGTTTGGAGGTCTTCACCATTTCATCTTTCCTTTTCAGGCACCATACAAATGGCTTTATTGGGATATCTACAGCATTTGAAACACTATCCAACATGGTTTAGATTCTACTTGAAAATGTAAGCATAAACACATGCGTTTTTGACCGGTTATTTCCCCGGAGAATCAGGAAAGCAGAGGTTATACCAGTGCATTCAATTGATTTGTCTCATTTGCACTTAGCAGCATTGCCAGGTCCCTAGTCAGGTCTCTCGAGTCAGATCTTCTTGTCGGGTAGAAAACAGATGACCCATTGGTAGCAAAGGTCTGTACGATATCGTAACAGCAGAGCAGAAGGGTTTCATGTTTTCAGTTAAGAATATTTCAGTGGTAAAACTCATTATTTTTTTACAGTGGCCTATTTGTCAATCGTCGCTTACAGCTTTATCTATCATATGAGTACTTTTTTATAATACCAAACAAATATGTGTTGTTCAATACCCAGTGGCATGGAGTACATACAGGCATCTCAAGAAGGTGTGAAGAACCCTGAACAGTAGTTCCCAGAGCCACAGGTCCACACAATCAGCACAGGTGTATCCAATGGAGTCTGCCACAGCAGAAAAGGACGACACCCACACACGCATAAGCAAACCGGGATGAAATGTTGATGCCAGTGCACGATTTGCACCCCACCAAACACTGTGCCACAGAGCCAGTGTAATGGCACATGAGTACAGATACCCACATTGATGTAGTAAGGCACACACCTAACACTACATGACCAACATGTGACAAGGCCACAACCCACAACACATGCACAATTTATTGGTGGCCATCACACACTGTAAGGGCATATAGGAAGACACACTGCTTATGCACTATGTGGCTGCCTCCAGCATATCACCACACCGGAGAGTCATCCCTGGGAGTGGATTGAATTGAGGCCAGCAGGGATACCACACCGCATCACCGGTTCGGCACACCCATAGGAGTGGTGGAAGTGACCATAGTACAGATCAGTGCAGTATGATGAATGTGCCACTGACTACAGCCAACATACCCAACTACGGAATCACAACGTACATAGCACTTCATGGATCTAACCTCCAGACTGCTGCATGCATAAACGATGCTTGTACCACAAGATGTGCGTGCCATAGTTCATAGACCATGTCGAAGACGGTCCCCCTACATCATTCCATTGTACAGGACACATATCAGGGCCATGATTGGGGTAAATGCATCCATGCACATGTGCGTATGGCCATTAACAACCTGCTGCCATGTAAAACAAGTTCAGTTCTCCACCATGACAGTCCAAACAATTACCTTCATTGCCTACACATGCAGGTGATGGTGGCTGTCCCTTGACACCATGGTACAGGACCCCTGTCGGGAACCCACAGAACAGGCCCGAGGAGGCCTACAATACTGCCCATACCCATGCATGTGTGGAGATGAAGCAGGCATTTGGCTTGTAGAAGGCACGTATGAGTTGCCTAAGCAGGTCGGGTGGGGCACTCATCTACTGCAATGTATCAGTGTCCAAGACCCCCATGTCATGTGTAATGCTGAACAAAATGTGCATCCCTTGGAACGTGGCCCTGTCCCCTGACATTGGACTGCTAACACCAGATGAAGATGGAGTGTAGGAGGAGGAGGAAGGGGCAGGACAGCATCATGGTGCCGGTACACAGGAGGGACATATCGTGTGGCAAACATTGATTAGACATCAAAACCGAAACACAAGTCAGTTGAGGGTGGCATGACATGGGCACATAGGGCACTGGGTGTGGGATACTTGTACACCATGCACTGTCAGATATCATAATACACATGCTCTATGATGAATGTCCACACAGGTGTAACTTTGCGACACATACGGTGCATTGAAAAATTAACTGCATAAGTGTAAACATACCCTCCACCACCCCACCCTCCAACTCCCCAACACACCCTCATCCCCCACCCCCCTCCCCACAACTCCCCATCACACCTGACGCATTGCCCTTAGTTCATTAATCCACTCCACCCTGCTCTGGCGGTTGTCTTCCATCAGCTCATTGATGAGGGCAGTAAGCTGTGCCGCACGCCGTGCGTCATTTGACGGGGTGTCATCCCTGCATGCCCTAACAGGGCTTTGACTGGGGGACTAGGCATGGGATTGGCGTCTTCCTGTGCTTCACCACGTGCACATCGGCCAGGTGTGTCAGGCTCCCCTGAGTCGCTGCACGACACCTCGGGGTAATTGCTGGGCTCTGGAGTGTGGACGGTGGGGTATGATTCCTCCTCTGATGCTCCAGAGATGGACAAGGGTCTATCCATGGTTTCAAGGGGGGGTGTGGCTGCCACCTCCCCAGCGATGCTGGACTCCTCTAACCTTGGGGTGGTCAATGTACCTTTCGCCGATGCAGGGAGGGATGGGGTTGGTGCACCCTCCATGGGCCTTTGAAGAGCATGGTTGGGTGTGTCCTTCCGGGCTGGTATGCGGCAGACCCTGCCTTTGCCCCTGGAGGTGCTGGGACGGTTGGTCTCGGGCTCCCCGCTCTCATGGTCACTGCCTGTGGGGGTAGAAGAGAGGGACGGCATGAGTGATTGTTTGAGATGCAAATGACATTAATGGCTACATTCACATTTCAGTCATTTGGGGTTTGTGGCCTTTTGGGTATGCAACAGCACTACTTTACAATCATGTGTATGATATGTACGTAGGTGTCGGAGTCACTCATCCTGGCCTGGTACTGTGCAATCTGACTCACACACTGGCCACCCAGCTGCACAGTGTGCATCATGGGATGTGCCAGTTTGTGCACTGTATGAGATATGCGTTATGACCTTGCACTTGGGCCTAGCCTGGGTGGAAGTTGGTTCAGTATGATTTGTATGGGGGGGTGGGCACCATGACAAGGTGCCTTGGACAGCCCTTGGGAGTGTATATATCATGTAATTGGCATTGGCAGTGTTGACTTTGGACACTCACCTCCATCAGCGGACGATGGTACCCCACACTCCATTTCGCAGACGCCCTCCATGGATTCTGTTTCAGTCAGTGCAGCAAATATCTCCTCCCATGCCATCAGTTTCATTGGGGGACTTCGGCCCCCTCTGGTCTGCAGTGCTTGACTGTGGTTGGCGGAGAAGAAGCTTCACACCCTCAACCGCAGGTCATCCCACCGCTTGCGGCAGTCATTGGTGGTGCGGGGGGTGGTGCCAGCTGCGCTCACCCTCTGGGCGACTAATGCCCAGATGTTCTTTTTTCGGAGTACCGGCTCTCAATGCATGTCCCCGCTGAACATGATGTCAGCGTGCTCCTCAAGTGTGTCTACCAAGGCCTGCAACTCATCTGGGCTAAATCGCTACTTGCGTAGCCGGTCTGCCGTCTTCTTTGGGGCTTTTGGCATTCCTGCAGGGTGTGATGGCCTTTTCCAGTGTTCAGAATGCTCCCAAGGGTGCTGCCTAATGAGTTTGGCAATGGATTGTGTTTTTAAAGATGACCGCTGCACTCCTTCCCGTTCCTGTGCGATGACAATATTTCCAGTTCCGTTATTTAACGGTGGCCGTAATTTATGGTAGCCGTAATTTACGGCCAAGGTTATTTACGGACATCGCTAATTCCATGGCGGTATTGTTAAGTACGGCACGCATCATGCCGGTAGGGGGTTTTATTGGCCCTTTTGCAGCATGGTGCTAGGTGCTTTACCGGCATGGCGCAAAGCTTGTGCCCGCGATGTCGTAATGCGCCGCAATTAGCGGTCTGTGACCAGATCGGACTCGTTCTTTGCTGCATGACGGTAAAGCCCGGTACTTACCTCCAAGCTCGGAATGACCCCCAGTGAATATGAGTTGGCTAGCAATGGGACAGTGAGCTTTTTGAACTAATGGTATGATGCAGATTTGCACCTTGGAGAATTCAAATATAGTGTCTATATATTAGCTTCCTATATCATTCACTTCGGAGAATTGAAATATAGTATTTATATATTAGCTTCCAATATCATTGACTTCGGTGGGGAGCCAATATGGATTAATCTTTGCCAAAATGCAGCAGATGTTATTAAATAGTATATACTGGTGACTGCAAGCAAGGCATTCATCATCGGAGGATACATTGTATCTGAGAATGCATAGTGCGCAACATTGCATCTGTAAATTACACAATTAGAAACAATATTTGAAAATGTATTTCTTATGTAATTGCAAAGGTCTAACTCCCTGACGAATATTGTTTGTGTGTGTGTGTCTCCATGTGAAGGTGTTTGTGCATGTGCATGCATATTTGTAACTTCATCCAAAGGTGTTTGCATGTGCAGTGTGCAGTGTTTGAGCACAAGCAGGGATATGCGCATGCCCAAAACTGTACAAGTGCACAGGGGCGTACTTGCAAACAGGAGCGTGAGTGTGCATGGATTGGTGGCGGTATGTGTGCATACTTGTGTGTCTGGGGCATGGGAATACAACTCTCTGTGCCTGTGTATTGACGTACAGCGGTAACAGTGCTTGCACAAGTGTGCATGATCACATATGGTGCTGTGTGTACCCACAGGAATATTAGCACAGCTGAATATGTCAGCGTTCATAATGGCGTTGGCATGTGTGAGTGTATGTTACGTTAATTGTTATAATAGTTGCAGATTGGTTTCCTGGTATGGAGCCAAAAAGGTCACATTCCAAGTGAGAAGGATCTAGCATTTGGGGAATGTACCAGGAAACGTTTAGTTTTCACTGCACTGAAGAAATAAATATGATGAGTAACAGACCTGACAGAAAAAGTGAGGGTGTTCACATTTCACATGCGGAAGCTCATAAAAGATTTAAGAATCATCCGTTTGTGCCTGTTTTAAATCTGAAATCATGCAAATGTACAAACATGACTCACTTAATATCTGCCATCTCTAGGATTGTGGCTATTTAGCCTCTCCTCTCACTGGCAGGAACATTTATAGGAAGGCACACAAAGGTCTGGTAGCCCCGCTACTAAGAATGAACACGGCCAAATAACCTATTCTATGGGAAGGTGCCAACTCAGGAGGTTCTATAACCATGTTTTAGCTCACTGTTAGGCAGAATTACATGCAGTTCCCTTTGGGAACACACCACACAATTAAGCCTACAGGTGTAAGCACAATCTCATCTTTGGTGCAAGCCTGCACTACGCAGTTATGTGGTAGCAGTGGCAGAGCAGCCAGACTTATCTCAAGAGGGATGTGAGCAGTACAAGATGTTACACAAAGGACTTGCAATCACAGTAGTTCAAGAAAACACTAATCAAGGTTTCTTGGTAAAAGAATATACATTTATTTACACATTTGGTTAGAAAACATTCCACTGGTAAGAAGCAGCTCAATATCACACTATAAGACACTACAGTACACAACCAATAATTTCTGGACAGGTTAGGGTCCCCTGAAATGTGAGCAAAATGGCACTATAGTTAATTTCAAAAGGGGTAGAAAGACAAAGGTTAAAGGATTTAAAGCACCATTCCTTTCATAGGCAGGGCAAATCGTTTCTGTTGACTACAAGAGGCAAGTAAATTCAATAGGCCTGGCCCAAAGTCAATGGTTCAGTGTCTTAGATAGGATATCACAGTCCCGGTAGAAAACGGTTAAGTCTTTGCCAATGTTCTTAGAAGTAGTTTGCCAGAAAAAGAGTTATATGTCGGTTTAGGAGCAAACAAGACTCCGAAGTTGGGAAAGTTTCACAAATTTTCACCGCAGCAGAAAGGATTTCCACACCGCGTTTGCACAGTACCTTAAGCACTCTGATGAACAGTATGGAGACTGTGTCCAGGTGGCTTACGAGTTGGTTGTTCCCACCATCTCAGGGGAAGAAGTCGTCCTTGAAGGAGCTTCTCTGTTTATGGAGTTTCTGGCAATTCAGACCTGCAGCAGGGCTTCATCGGGCAAACCAATGGTCCAGTAGTTGCAGCAGTTGTCTTCCTTCAGCTCGTCTTCGGTTCTTTCGTTCCAGTGTTCGACTCTGCCTTCCAAGTCCCAGAGACCTGCTTTTAAACAATCTATATACTGTCCTTTCTCATGTGCAACTTAATTTCTTCATATGCAAAGCGGCTAACTTAGTTTTTGCCGCAATTGAAAAATTATTGGATATCTTTCTACCGTATGCAAAGGTAAGAATAGATGCAAGTTAATTTGGGCAAACTTGTTCTAGGCAAGCAATTTTAATTTTGACAAATTTATGAAAGCCAACCAATAAGTGCTTTTTTAAATATCCAAATTGTGCATTGAAAAACAAACACCTTGTGTTTCTTGTGTTCCTTGTGTTTCTTGCTTTTTGTTTTTCCCCATGCAATAGAACTAGGGCCAAGCCTCCTCAGGTAAAACTAATTTCCTATTAACTGTAAGCACTTAGACATAAGTGTGACGAGTCTTGTACTTACGGGCCATTCCCATCATTCATGCACATTTACGTGCGATCGGTCCGAGGTTATCTAGAGTCACCAAAGCGGCCGGGCGAGCCTGGATTGGTCTTGATCTGATAAATGCACGCATCCCGGGAGGTCAGCGCTCGTCGGCAGGTATTAGCTCTAGAATTACCACAGTTATCCAAGTAACAGATGGAGTGATCAAAGGAACCATAACTGATTTAATGAGCCATTCGCAGTTTCACTGTACCGGCCGTGTGTACATACACGTGCATGGCTTAATCTTTGAGACAAGCATATGCTACTGGCAGGATCAACCAGGTAGCCGCACCTGCTGGAGGGTGGCAACGGGGGAGCCGTGCGCCCACCTCGGAGCCGACCTTCGCGCCCTGCTGGGGGGGGGGGGGTGGAGGACCCGAGCGTCGGGCCCTGGGGCGGACCAGTCGGTCATGCGGGCGCCGGCGGCCCGGCCCGCTCCGCCACGCACCGCTGGGTGGGTGGGAGGTCGAGACCGGGCCCAGGCACAAGTTGGAGCAGTAGGGGGTTCGCCCGCAACGCTGCCACCGGAGCGGCGACGCAAGGGGTCAGAACCCCGCGGAACATGCGTTCCGAGCTGCTGGAGAAACATGCTCGGTGGAGCAGGGGACACATCGTGGCTTGCGGTAGGCAAACCCGCGCTGGGGCTAGCTAGCGCCACCCGACCCCATCCACTCTGATCGGACCACTGGGGAAGCAGCCGGGCTGATCAGCCTTCGCTCTGCTTGGAGGGGAAAGCCACCCACGCAGGGGCGGGGGCCCTCCCCGAAGACAAGGGCATACCCTCGACACGGTCCCAAGGCGGGTGGAAGCGAATTGCTTGAAACAACAGCTGAGGCTGGCCAAGCAGTCCAACCCTAGACGGACCAAGTGCGCCAAATCGATCGCATGGAGTGCTCGGAAAAGAGCGCCCCCAGCAGGCCAGTCTCTGCTGGGGCGCTGCGCGGCGCATTGCCCCACGGCTGGCCAGGCCCGGGGAGGTGCAGTGGTTTTGCCGCAGAGCCCGGGCCGGGCAGCCAGCAGTGAAAAATACCCTGGAGGACGCGCAGACAGGTCCCTCTGCCCCCTGTCTATAGTATTTTTTTTTAAAACACTTTTTATTGGCATTTTCTTAAAGGTTACATTTCAAGGTTGCATTTAATGAAGGTACTCATAGCCAAATAAGGTGTGAAAGAAACAGGTAACAACAAAAAGTAACAACAAACATGCACAGTCTCTTTGTGAGGATGTCTTCGTTCGTCAGGTATCCTGAAGGAAAGGAGTATGAAGGCAAGGGGCTTGCGACTGTTCAAGTTTCAGATGTTGGGTGGATCCGTGGTTGTTTTGGAATTGGGGTGGACAGGCACCTCAGGGGGGCTTGTGGTCAGCAGAGAAGGGTACGTCGCGGAGGAGAACCCTCCACGCTTCGAGGGTGTTGTTCACGTCGGCGGTCCCAGTAGTGGCTCCATCTTGCCAGGCCCTGGTCTCGGCTGTGGTCCAACGCTCTAGTTCTCCAAGCCAGTGTTGGTATCTCGGGCCCGGCTTGGATTTCCAAGCCATAGCTATGGTTCTTTTAGCTAGGATGCAGGAGATGTCCATTAGCTTGACCACGTGCTTGATCTTGCTCAGTCTAGGGTAAGTTCCGAGGAGGCATTCCTGGGGGTCCCAGTTGTATCTGGTGATGCCAGCTTCCGTGCAGGTTTGTTTTATTCTGGACCAGAATTGCGACACCCTGTTGCAAGACCAGAACATGTGCAGTAGGTCTGCTGGGGTGGTGCCGCACCAAGGGCAGTTTGGTATTGCCTTGTTGTTAAAGCTGGAGACTCTCTTCGGGGTCATATATGTTCTGTAGAGAACATTGAGTTGAATTTGTCGGAATCTGATGTTCCTGGAGACCTCGCTGGGGTATTGTAGCGCTCTCTCCCATTCAGTGTCCGATAGCGTGGCCCGGAGGTCGAGTTCCCATCTCTCTTTTAGTGTAGCACTTTTAGGGTTGGGTATGTCTATCAGTCGGCCGTAGAGGCGGGTTACCGGTTTCCAGCCGTCTGAAAGTTCGTGCATCTCGTTAAGAAGGGGGTTGGGGATGGGTTCTTCTGGCCATTCAGGCCATTTCGTTTTCGCTATCTGTCTGAGGCGATGGTACCACAGGAATTGGCCTCTGCTTAGGTCCTCTGATTCTAGGATCGCCTCGAAGTCTTTGAATTTGGCATCTTCGTATATGTCGCCCCAGGTGTAGATCCCAACACTCTCCCATTTTCTCGCCACTTTGAGGTCCGATAAGGATTGGCATGCGTCCACGAGGATGGGGGTGTCGGGAGAGTATGGGTGTGTGATTTGTTGGGTGGAGCAGGTTCTAGTCCAGATTTGTCTGCCCAGTTGCACAATCATAGGAGCCCCCAGTGTTTGTTTAAGTGGGTTCCAAAGTAGTTCCTTGGGAAACAGGTTGGAAGGTGTAAGACTTAGGAGACCTGATTCAGGGTTTGGGTCGTCATGGAGCCACCTTGTGACGTGGCTGAGTTGGGCTGCCAGGTAATATCTGTGTAGGTCTGGGAGTTGTATCCCTCCCTCCTTGTGTCGCAGCGTGAGGATCTTCAGAGGTAGCTTGTGTCTGGCTGGGCCCCACAGGAAGTCCCTGATGAGGGATTCCAGTTTTTTGAAGAAGGGTGTAGGGATGTAGTGGCAGACGTTTGTGAAGTAGTAGAGGAATCTGGGTAGGATGATCATTTTCACAATTGCTGCCCTGCCCATCATGGCAAGGGGTAGCTTAGACCAGAACTTCATGGAGTTACGGAGCGCCTTTGTTGCTCTTTCAGTGTTGTGTTCGTGGGTGAGTTCTGGTGTATGTGTTATGTTGATTCCCAGGTAGCGGAACATCATTGGTTGCCATTTTATCCCCACCTCCGGCAGTTCCTCCATATTGGTCTTGATGAGTCTAGCTAGTGGGAATGCGCAAGATTTAGACCTGCTGAATTTGATTCCTGAATAATGGGCGTAGTTGTCCAGGACGTCGAGTAGGACTTGTGCATTCACCTGTGGGTCCTTTACGTACAAGAGTACGTCATCCGCATATAGGGAAGTTATGAAGTGTCTGTTGCCCAGTTTTATGCCTGCATCGAAGAGCTGTCTTCTGCAGTAGATGACGAGCGGCTCCAGTCCCAGAACGTACAACATGGGTGATAGCGGACAGCCCTGCCTGGTGCCTCTTTGTATCGGCCAGGCTTCCGATATTATTCGTCCGGTCTTCACTCTGGCGGTGGGTGAACTATAAAGGACCCTGACCCATCTTACAAAGCCTTCTCCAAACCCGAATTCAATCAGCACCTCGATCAGCCATTCCCAGAAGATGGAGTCGAAGGCTTTGACGGCGTCGAGTGAGAGGACCGCCAGATCTTCAGGGCTTTCATGGGTTTCGGCTATGACGTGTTGCAGTCTCCTCAGATTGGCCGAGGTGTTACGTCCCGGGATGAACCCGTTCTGGTCTTCGTGTACAATAGACCCAATCACCCTCGCGAGCCTCTTAGCCAGAATGGTGGTTAAGATCTTGGCGTCATAATTCAGCATCGCTAGTGGGCGATAGGAATCGCAGCATTCGGGTGGCTTGTTTGGTTTGAGCATAGGGATTATGATGGTTTCCCTCATGGTGCTAGGAAGAATTCCTTCTTCGTATGCTTCCGTGTAGACTCCCAGTAATATTGGGGTGATGATGTCTTCATAGGTTTTGTAGAACTCTGGGGGGAGTCCGTCGCTTCCCGGAGATTTGCTGGTGGCTAGAGATCTGATCGCGTCCTTGATGTCGTCGGCGGTGATCTCTGCATCGAGTGCCGCTCGCTGTTCTTCGGCTATTTTAGGGAGTTCGATCTCTTCCAGGGTGGCTCTGATGTCTTCTCTGGGTATTTGCTTGTCGTGGGAGTAAAGCTCAGAGTAGAATTTTGCAAAAGCGATGTTGATGTCAGGTTGTGATTTGTGTGGGACTCCGCGTTCATCTTGGATCTCGGTGATGTAATGTCTCGGGTTTTCTCGTTTGCATAACCAAGCAAGTAGTCTGCCTGGTTTGTCGGCTTCTTTGTGTATCTTGGTGGTGTTAGTTACAAAGTCGAATTTCGCCAGTCTGTCCCATGCCGTTCGGCAATCGTCTCGGAGTCCCCGCAGGGTCTCTTCCCCTTCAGTGGTGGTGCTTAGTTGGGACTCGAGGCGTGCTATATCCGCTTCATGTTCTTCTAGTGTCTCTTTCAGACGTCTCCGGATACCTCCTGCTCCAGAGATGGCCTCACCCCGTGTTACCACTTTCATCGCCTCCCATAGCATGCTCCAGCTTGACACAGAGCCTTTGTTGTTATCTATGTAGTCTTCGAGTTTAGTGCAAAGGTCTTCTTTGAATTCTTGATCAGTGAGTGCCGCAGGGGACAGTCTCCATGTCGGTATCGGAGGCCTGGGACCAGTCGATCCCCATTGCATGACCAGCGGGGAATGGTCAGATATCGATCTGCCAAGGTATGTGACGTCCTTTACCAGGGCGACTTGTTCCTTGTCGGTGAAGAGGTAGTCGATCCTTGTGTGAACCTTATGGGGGGCAGAATAGTGCGAGTAGGACCTTTCTTTTGGGTGTCGTGCTCTCCATATGTCCACTAGGTCTAAGTGTTCCAGAGCGTTGTTGAGGGCCGTGGTGGCGGCATTACGTGGTTGTAATGGAGGCACCGATCTGTCCATCTCACCATTGCTGATGCAGTTGAAGTCGCCTCCCCAAATGAAGGTGCCCTCTCTGTGGTGAGCTAATTTGGGGCAGAGCATTGCGATGTGCGATGGTATCCCGTGTTGCGGGAAGTAGGAGTTGACCAGGCAGATTGCAGTATTTTCAATGGTCCCCCAGAGTATCAGATATCTGCCCTCTTTGTCTGCTTCCGACCCTAGTAGGCGAAACGGAACGCTTGGGTTCACCCATGTGAAGACTCCCCGTGCGTACTTGGAGTACGATGCTCCCTTTCCAGTACCACCCCATCTCTCTGCTAGTTTGGAGGAGGATTCCGCCGTCAGGTGGGTTTCCTGGAGCATGGCTATAGAGACCTTCTGCCTGCGGAGATAGGAATGAATTCGATTTCTTCTCAGGTAGGAGTTCATCCCGCGAACATTCCACGTTAGTATCTTCAGTTGTGATGTCATTTGGGAGAGTGGGTGCTCTTCTTCGTCTCCTCTTCAGGGGGTCTGTCCAGAGGGTTCTGGTTCCTGTTAGGGCGACTAAGCATTCGGCCCTCGTACTCGCCTAAGGTGGAGTGCTGTGTCGGAGTGTCCTGATGTCTATTCAGGCGTGAAGACATAGTGACTGTGCTTATAACATAACAAATAACGTAACTGAAACTTGTGCGCCTAGCGACTGCGTTCTTTTCGCTGCGCTCAGGCGCTCTCGCACCGTCGGGACCCATCCGGGCGTCGGGTTCGAGTGGGGTCGGTCAGGCAACTGGCCTGTCCTGGTCTGTTCGCGGGGGCGAAGTCCTGGATCCGGTGTGGGGCCAAGCGAGAGCCGCGTTAGTTTGGCGAACTGTAGTGTTGATTGCTTCCGCACCGCAGAGTGCGTGTGTTTTTTGCTGGGTCTTGCGTCGTCGATTGAGCGTGCTTTCAGGTGCTTGATCGCAAACATTAGTCTTTGGGGCTAGTGTCAGCGCCTTGAGCTAGGTTGTTGTCTTCCAACCACATGTTGGCTGCTTCTGGGGTTTCCAGGAAAATCGAGCGGCTCTTGTAGATGACTTTAAGTCTAGAGGGGTACAGCAGCATGTACTTTAAGTTCAGGTGTCGTGGCCTGGCTTTAATTGGTACGAATGAGTTTCTCTCTCTTTGCACTTTTGGGGTATAATCTGGATAGACAGATATTCTTGCGTTGCCGCGTGTGATTGGGCCAGTTTCCCTGGAGTGTCTGAGGATGACTTCTCGGTCCTGGAAGTTAAGTATTTTGGCAATTATTGGGCGAGGGTGGGAGCCCGGGGGGGGTTTCTTTTGGAGGGACCTGTGCGCCCTCTCAACAGCGAAGGCTTGCGTGAGTTTGCCTGCGCCCACCTCTTGTTGTAGTAGGGTCTCTATGTACTCGGTTGGGTTCGGGCCCTCGTCGCCCTCAGGAACTCCGAGTATTCTGATATTGCCCCTTCTGGCACGTCCCTCGGCCTCCTCAGCCCTCGCCTCGAGAAAGGCCACCTTCCTTTCAAGGTCCGACACCTTGGACCTGAGTTCCATAGTGGTTTCAGTGGTTTCTTTAATGGTCGTCTCAGAGGTGGCGACCCTATCCGTTAGATTCCTGGCATCCTGTCTCACAAGCTGAATGTCTGACCTGAATTCGTCGATTTTGGTGTCAATGAAGGTGCGCAGGGATGCTATGGCTTCCAGGACTTGTGCTTGGTTCTCGGTGGGATCTGTATTCTTCGATTTTGGGGCCTCGGGGCTGGAGGGGCGTGGGTCGGCCGGAGTTCTGGCCTTTGTGGAGACGTAGCTGTCCATCGTAGGAGGTTTCGATTTGCCTCTGGCAGACATGGCGGGCCTGGGGGCCGGGCGACGCTGCCTTGGTGGTGCCTTGTCGGCGCGCTGCTCTCGGGTCTTGCGGGGGGTGTTTCAGTCCGCCAGGCGGGAGGTGCTGGGTGGGATGATGGAGCTAGCGTTGGGAGGATGTGGGGGG